>NC_084982.1:15659527-15894527 GCF_963691925.1 Scomber scombrus
GATGGTATGACTCAGCAGGACTCTTTGTGAGTGAGTACTCGAGGTGGGTCTTCCATTTAGTGCACAGTGGTACACGAGAGCTACACCTCTAACGTAGTAGAGAACAATAACCGGCCAAAAAATGATGTATACCTTGTCATCACCACAGTCTCAATAATAGAGAGTAGAGATGGCAACAAATGACAAATGGAGCCCAAAAATGAACAAAATGCAGGATAATTTGATAGTGTGTACGCCAATGTGCTATCTAATATCTGTTGGGTCGTCACAACTGTTGGCTGACCAGGCAGGAAATTTGATAGGATGTACTGTAAGTAAAATATACAGGGGGGCGCATGTTAGAATATTCAACTCAGTCAAACAAAGCAATAAGTCTAACCACGATAAACTCCTCCTCACACGTCTATGTCTGTCGTTTATGTCTGTGGTGAATGTGGGTTCTGTACTGTCTTTGGGTGAGTGGGTGTTTGGTCATGCATCTTTTTGTAAAGCACATTGTGATGAGAAATGAAATATAAATAAATTTGGTTCGCCTCTTGGAAGACAAGTGTGGAAATCTTTTGGACATGCAGGAAATTATTATTATTTTTGGTTGTAGAATATCTTTTTTTTGTTAAGGTGATGTTTGACAGTTACGGCAGAGCTGGAATATGTGTGTGTTACAAATGTACATTTTGAACTGTTTTCACGTCTACTACCTACTAATATTCATGTCTCTGTCTCCTCAGGACCAACCTGGAGTTGGAACTTGTGCACCGGGGAGGAAACTTGTGTTGCGGTGGGGCCAGTGCAGCTGCCAAACGCTCCTGTCTCAGTGAGTAGTCCCTCCCAAACCTCATCTTCTGTCACATGCACACACTGACTACTATGCAATGTGTAAAGTCATTTTTTTATGTTAGGTGAAATGTCTGTGGCCCGAAACTAATGGGTCTGTGAGATAATTAATAAA
This sequence comes from Scomber scombrus, assembly GCF_963691925.1. Classification (NCBI taxonomy): domain Eukaryota; kingdom Metazoa; phylum Chordata; class Actinopteri; order Scombriformes; family Scombridae; genus Scomber; species Scomber scombrus. The sequence goes on from NC_084982.1 coordinate 15,660,477, forward strand.
CAGTGAGTTTTCAGACACAAAGGGATTTTTTTCCAAGTCAAAACTGCTAGTAGAAAACGCAACATTAGAACAAACAGCATTCAATATTTATTGTAATACAGTAAAGCAATATAATGACATTCAGTAGATAACTGACCTAATAATGTCTGGATACTGTATGTCGTGTCTGGAGTATAACAGAAGAGAGTAACCACTTGAATCTTTCTCTGGGTTTTCAGTGACCTGCTGTGTTTTCACACATTTCTGAATACATTGTGCTGGTTTAATGTAGTTCTATGTCAGATATATTTTGCTTTTTAATCTGGCGATTGCAGTGGCGTGTATTATTGCAGGTGGTTGCACATTATTTCACACCAGCCTCTGTAATAAAGTGTCTTGAGCTGAGATCAAACAAATCCAGTCGTCCATGTCACTGCTGAACCACTAAAAGGAGGGGAAAAAACAAAGAGTGGATTAGTGATGGCAGTCAAGGATAGACGCTGTCCCAGGTGAGCTGTTGGGAGCACTCGGGGTAAATGAAGCAGACAAATGGGTCATGTGCTGGTTTAGTTGATTGTGTCACAGCTGACAAGGGCATGAGTCTGGACAAGGATGAGACTGTGATCTTTGCACCAATTATTAACCACCAGCAACATTCATTGTATCGATTAGTGATCACGAGCTCCAAATTGAATCAACTGTTGAAATATGCGCTGTGAAGGATTGGATGTTGCAATGTAGAGTGCGTATGAAGGTGAATTCTGATCAGAGTCAAGTTTATACAAAGGACTACTCACAATTTTCTGTTTGTTTAATTATTCTGTCAAAGTTGTGGCTGCTGGCTGCCGCTGTGAAATGGCCTGTCATCCTTGAGTGGCCGAAAAGAGATTTCACACTGGAGGTTTGCCATTTTTGAGCTACATTAACCATGTAGCTGCGCTGATGGCCAAATTTACTCAGTTGCAGTACATTAGTGTTCGTTCTTCTTAGGGAAATGGATTTGAAGGAAAGCGGCAGACATGTGCTAACTGTGAGGGCCCAGGGGGTTCCTAAGCCTGTATCCCAGCACGCACTTCTTCTATTCGAATGATTAGGATACCATGGACCACAGAGGCAGGCTGCCTGGATTTCCCTTGAAATGAGCTACATAAACTCCAGAGAGGCCAAACCTTAAGATAGCATGCCCTCAGTTTATTTATCTGCAAATGTTTGCATTAGTCTCGGGGTCTCTGTTGCTGCCACTGTGCCGAGTATTTAAAGGCAAATGATGTTGACCTCATATATGCAGAGCCCCAGTTTTTTGGCTGATGGATGATTTTACATGAATGTCATTTTATCAGTGTCTAACCTGGGAAGAAACGTGTAGTTCTCAAACAAATAACTGTTATTAGAAATACATTTTCTGTGAAATGTACGTTTTTAGTTATGTATTTGAGCGAGAACGTGGATATTGATGGTAGGACTGTTCTTAAAACACTATCTGGAGGGTTTGCAGGGAAATGCTTGTGGAAGAACATGTATGTCAGCTGATGATGATGTTGTTGGTGATCTAAAAAATGCTGAAGGATACACAGTGTTTTAAACTTCATAGTCACAAAAGAAAGCTGCTCATGTTCCCGACTCGTGACATGGAAAGCAGAAACTGGTCAACATACTAAACTGAACTGTAGCTACCTCCATACGGTTCTTTTAGAAATTTGCTGGAGTTATACTGCACAGCACAGCCCTGTTGTGTTGCCTCATAGTGGAGAAAGAGAAGAAACAATCTGTAGTGAGGATAAATGAGATGCACTCAAGGACTGACACAGACGCTTTCCTTTCTTTAGGCTGTGTCTAAATTTACCTGTGGAGGGCAGTGTTGCTCTAAGTATTGATAGTTCACACAAGTCGAATTGCAGAGCTGATTGTCCAAAGCACTTTGCTGCATTACAGCATCATAAATCCCTGTAAAACAAAATCAAACAGGATTAGTGTTGGCCATCAGTTGTCTATAAGTGTTGCCCGGAGGCTTCTGTTATGCAGGTTGCCACATTCACCTAAAGGTGAGACTTAATGTAACTGATTGCTTTCAAACTGGATTCATTTGTGCTTTAAATCTTTTGCGGTTATGCAATTTTTAATTTCTGCTTTTAAGAGGACTTTAATTAGGAAAAGTAGGTTAATTTGTGTCTGGACTGATACGAATGATACGAGGGACTTAACATCTAAAATGAGTAGGTCAGCTTCCCGCCTTTAACCCATATTGAGGCTGTGATGTCACACATTTTGGTACTTGCAGCAGGTTTGTTTCACACAAAGACAACAAAGGCTATGAAGTGTCCTGCTATTAAAAGCCAGAGTGTATGTGTGTGTGCACAGGGGGTCTCTCTTCATGTTCCATTAGTTTCACAGCGAACAGGTGTGACCCAACCAAAGAGTTGCTTGGGGCTATTGAGCGCTACCATGTATCCATCTGGCCTGGCCTGGTTTTATCTGAGCCAAACCACTTGCCTGCAGTCCGTTCAAGTCAACTGCTTTCATTGTTTGATGTGCTCTGGTTGCTGGTGGGATGTAACAACGGACACTGAGATAAACAGACACTCCCTGGTTTTGTTCCTGTCAGAGCTTGTTGGAACAAGACGCTGATGTGTGTGTGTGTTTTTTCCTCTTTCAGATCAGCTGTTTCATGTGTTGGCTATGCACATGCGTCTGTACAGCATCGATTCAGCCTACAACCCCTGGACTAAGCTGACTCAGGTTACACAAAACCGAGAGGCAGAGTGAGTGACTTTTTCTCTTTTCTACCTTCACATCTATAAATCTGTTCATCCACTCTACCTCCTACCTCCCGTCTCTACCCCCCCCCCCCCCCCCTTACGCTACCTCTCCCTCACATAAACATGCAATCAAAGCACCACTTTGTCCTCTCTCTAAACGCCACCATTTCCTCCTGCCCCCCCCCCCCCCCGAACAGCTTGTCTTCCACACAAAGAGGAGCTAAAAACAGAAAAGAGACCATGCGTGGTTTCCATAGATACCAATAATTGCTACATCTGGCAAATTACCGGGCACTCCACAGAGAGCGAAACGACCCTGTCAGATTCACTGCACTGAGAACAACCGCACCACACCACCACCATACCAGCACGGCATCTCAGGTCCCAGCTTTCTGCCGAGCTTCAAAAGAAACCCGTATTTAAACAAAATACAAAAGATGTAGATTCTATAACACTTTTCACGTTTCTAATAACTTCTTTTTGTCTTTTTGTGTTCAATCACTACTCTATGTCAGAACGTGGTTTTTATGTGCATGTGTCTAAAAACATGGTGTGAAAAAACAAACTTGCATCACTTAACAAATACGAGATGAGCTTTAACAACCTTTCCTCCCTGTTAGTGTTGGAAGACAGCTTTTACACCTGTTAGTATTAAAGTGCTCGCAGCCATACAGTATTCTCAGAGGAGCCATTTGGTGTTTAAAAATACTTTGTCAGGGTTTCGGGAGGCAGTACTGTCATTGACACCCTTGGGCGGTCAACCTGAGCTAGGCTAGTTAAATAGGACAGAGAGAGATGCTTTTACATAAATGCAAAACATTGCTCTTGCCCTCTTTTTTATTAGATTAATTGAAGAGGAACGTATTAAAATTTGTGTCGCTGTAGATTGTATGCGGTGGTCTCAGCAGGGTTGAAAGCTCTGTCCTTTAAGGCTTCCCTCCAATGCACAGTGGATTTAACTGGTGAGTGCTTTGGTAATGGAAGGTATTATTCTTTAAGTGCAGTTCGCCTCATTCAAAACCCCCCGAGGCCTTTCACAAGTCGAGAGATTGGAACCTCGCTGAATTGTCGACAGAACAGAAGACATTAAAATGGAGATAGCACACAATACAAAACTGTAACTAGGGATGCATTAAGGAAGGCTCCGGGAATACAATGAGTGCGTCTTTTGATGTCATGTATTTGTTTAGTAAATTTATAGACTGTATACACTGGGAGCCCTTTGCTCTCGCACCTTTTTAAGTAGAATTAGCATGGTTACCATGTTTATAATGGGTTTGAAATTACTATCAAAGAGTACCTGCATTTCACCATTTGCATGAGCATGTTGCAGGGATTAAAGGTGCAGTGTGTAGAGTTTATTGGCATCTAGTGTAATACCTTCATTACCTTAGGATGAGCTCTTTATGAGCCTGCCATGTTGCACTGCCAGACAAACCAAACACCGGCTCTGTCATCTGGTCCAGCCCTTCGATATGTGCAACTTTTTCACACTTAGCTTAGCTCGGGTCCTGGCCAGTGCTTGAAGGAAAAACATGGTGGACTTCAGGAAATCTAAATGGTGGAGACTCAGATAGAGGCATGAATAGGGGGCGATACAGTTTCAATGAGATCCCAAGTGACACAAGAGGGGGCATCAAATCTGAATGAAAGAGTAAAGAGCAACCAAGCCCACACCAAACTGACTGGGTTATTTTATCTCACAGTTTGTGTGTTAGTAGGCACATCAGAGACAAAAATATACAACACAAGCCCTGAAAAAGTATGTTATTCATTAAAGGGCCCCTTTAAGTCACTATGTGTTATTTAATTTATTATTTAAGTAACTTTGGGTGTACTTGATTTACTTTTCTTTTAACTCCTAATGTAGCCTACTCTTATTTTGTGTCAAACATACTTAATAATAAATGGTTAAAAAAAATCACTTCCATCGTGTGTTTTTCAGTGGCTTTGAAGAAGAGAGACCTGAAGTATCCATGCTGTTTCGAGATGTCCCGTCCCTCCTGATTATCTTTGTGCTTACAATGCCACAGCCTCTGCGAAAAGGTACGTTTCTCGTTTCTCCATCATGACACTACAAAAGAGCGGGGAGTCTCTCACACAGAATATAAAAATGCATCTTGGGTGATCCGATCACAAGTGGACAGGTGTGACTGTACCTAAGACACATTGAGTGAGGACGCAATGAGATCTGATCACTCAGACCATGTTTGGAGGTGCACATTGAAGGACCGCCTACTAAACTGATGTCCTCTGTAAGCAGAAGTTTGCACTTATTTGCATGACAACGGCATCATATTAAAGTGCACACCAAGAAGAAGCCACAACAACAGGCAAAATAGATTCTCGTGGATTGAGTACACATGAAACACGCTGCCTGATGTCCATTTGGCTCGAAGAGTTTCGATTCTGTCTGCTCACCAGGGTCTTTGCAAACTTTAATTTCTGGCAGATTAGGTAGGGAAGTGAATTGCTGCCTCCCACCGTTTAAAAACAACAACACATTTGGTGTTTGCAAATGATTTTATTTGCATATAGAGCGGGGAGTGAGATCCGATCGCTTGGGTCGTCACTTAAGACACGTGGAGATACATTTATAATGCCAGGTGTGAGCTAACGTAATGGCAGGTGTGAACAGGGCCCCCGTGATAGAGGGGGGTATATACCTCCTTCGTGTGCTCCATTTCTCTAGCTTGTCGCTGCATCTCCTCCACCGTTAACCATTTACTGCACAAAAGTGGAGGACCACCTAAAGACCAGGCCTGACATGCTGCAGTCATGTTTAATGACAGACGTGTCAGTGTCACAGCAGCAGATCTTTTTATTTATGACTGAATTTGCTTCTCCGCTCGCAAGGACAATTGGGAGTTTTGAAACATTGTGGGTTTATAGAAAAGTACAGTGTTTGATTGTGTTGTAACAATTAAGATAAGAATTAAATATGTGGAGTGCTTTCATTAATCATTTTTCTGACATTGTATTGGGGATTGTTTGTCATATTTACAAAGACGAGGCTGTGTCATGTTTGTGTAATTGAAAAAGCAAAAACAAAGCATCATTAGTGGACTAATTGTTAGACGGAGAGAATTGATTTTATTATGTTTGTTTCTCTTTATAACAAAGTGAGAGATGAACACGAATTACGCTATAATTGGCTTAATTATGCACAAAGCTTAATAAATGGGGTCACAAAACCTCTGTTTTTAAATAGATTTTCTTTTTTTAAGAGAAATTGAAAGGGTGAGCAATTTCTCCCCTATATGCTCTCAACAGCTGCTAAATGATAAACACCACTACTGAAATTTCATATTGTACACAATAATCACGACATACGCAAACTGCACGCACTTACTCTGCTTCGAGGAGCTGACTGGATCTAGCCGGAGAGAGAATGGGAACTTGTATCATAAATGGCCTCAGAAGTGGAGAGAGGCTGGGGTGGAGACAATGAGCCAGTGATGTGTAATAATTGACGGCTTCTATGCTCATTACTGTATTTGCAATAAAAGTTTTGCAAGTAAAAAGCCAAAACATTTACATTTACACGACCACAGTGTGCCCGTTAGGCTAATAGTGAACTGTTATAAACAAGCTAATACAAAAGTTGTCTGTATGTAGCTGCTGTAAATGATTAACTTAGTTTGCCACGTATATTAAAACTATTCAAATTCTTGTTAACTTTGCTGCTGGCTGAGACAAACCAGCGGCACCTGCAGCAGTGACTCACATCAGCATCACTTTTGACATTTATTACAAAGGCACTTATCTGGACCTTCTCAGCCCTTCTGGTGTCAAAAGCTGTAAATGATCACAGACATGTCTTTGTTAACATGGATAAAACTGTGAAACAGATCTAAGCTAGTTTTAAGTTGTTCTACTGCTGGTGGTGTCGTGGGCTCTGCTGCTGAATGAAAAACAGTGGATGGGACATGATCGGAGTCTTTTACACTTGATTGCTATAAGGGATCCCCTCCTTTTCTTATTTTTATTTTACCTGTAATTGTGAGCGGTGACACTTGTCACAATTACCAGGACAGTGAAGGTGTCAGTAGCCCTTTTGCTGTGTAAGAAAACAAATGCGATCCTTTGTTTTTCTTTTCAGCACCAAACTTAAATATCCTTCAGGCTACATTTTCCACCTGAAACGCTCTGCTAATTATCCTGCACACTGAGCTCACAGCTGAGTTCAGCTCCTCTCTCTATGCAAAACTGAGAAAACAAATTCAATGCCCCAGCGAATACCTGCAATCCTCTGTAAATTAGCTTTTTTTTTATGTAAGTGGAACTTTTTTTTAAATTCAAACTAACAGCCTCATGTATTGAAGCAATGCACTGAAATCAGTCTTTGAGTAATTTATCTGTGTAAATTGTGTGTAGGTTTCCACCTGGCTTGGTTTGTATAATGAGTGTCTCTCTCTCTCTCTCTCTCTCTCTCTCTCTCTCTCTCTCTCTCTCTCTCTCTCTCTCTCTCTCTCTCTCTCTCTCTCTCTCTCTCTCTCTCTCTCTCTCTCTCTCTCTCTCTCTCTCTCTCTCTCTCTCTCTCTCTCTCTCTCTCTCTCTCTCTCTCTCTCTCTCCCCCCCTCTGTAGAGCACTTTACTTGTGTGGTGAAGATGCTGTACAACCTGCAGTTCACCCAGGCTCTGGCTGCACTCTCAACCAAGTTCAGTCCAGAGGAAAGGCAGGCCTGGAGCACATCTGGAGCGCTCAAAAGGGTAAATGTGAAATCACATTATAGCAGACAGAAAACTACAGTTTCCTACCTTTTATATTTTCTATTGTAAAGCGCAGGTCAGAGGCTCAGGGGGTAGAGAGGGTCATCCACTAACCACAGAGTTGGTGGTTCAGTCCCTGGCTCTTCCTGTCTATGTGTGGAAGTGTCCTTGAGCTAGACATTGAATCCCAAGTTGCTCCTGATGGTTGGACCAGCGTCTTGCATGGCAGCTTCTATGCCATCTGTGTGTGTGTGTGTGTGTCTGTTACTGTGTTTGTGTGTGAATGGGTGAATTAGAGGCAAACATTGTAGAGGCCTTTGTCTGTTAAGGGAGAAAGGCACCACATAAGTACAGTCGATTTACCATTTCCATTTGTTGTGCCCTGCACTTATGACTGCATACAGTATTTAAAGTGCTGCTGAAATAGTCCTATCATTGTGTTTTCTGCTCTCAGTGCTTGTATCTGCTGCTTGTTGATGCAGTTGAGTCTTTTGATTGTTCCCAAAAACCAGCTCATAACTACAAGAAATCATTGCGGAAGACTTAGTTTTGAGATGAATTAAACCTTTTCCATTTCATTTATGTGGTTTCCACAGAAGACAGTATCGATCTTCATTATCTGGAAAAGTGAGATTGCTTGAGTGTTGCATTAATTGGCTATTCATCTTCAGTCTATTAAATCTGAATTAGTGCGTGACTGGCTTGAATGTCAAAAGACAAATAGCTGAAACCCTCCCCTTCAGGGTGTTTCCATCCATAATAGAGGTGTGGATTTGTATCTTCCTCCTCTGTCATGAACAGTAGTGCAGGCATTCACAAGCTGCCATTTAGATGGATTTTAAATGCGCAACGAGGTACGGCATCCATATTTGGTTGGAATGCCGTTGTAATTAAATTGAAGTTGTTAAAAAAATATGCAGTCTGAACAAAGATCAGAGCCTCGAGGAGGGAAATCCATGGACTTGAAATTCCTCCCCTATAAATCTATGACAAAGGACAGCAGATGAGATAAGACTGCTGTTATATATTCTACCACCTTCAGCTTGATAAATGCTTGCAGTGTTTCCTTTTTATATAAAATACTAGCCAAACCAGTTGAATTTTTATCAGAACACACATTCAGTAATGTCTCGACCACTTATCAGATGTAACATTGTGTGAAAAGAATTATTGTTCTTTGCTTGCTCTGCATAAGTCATAATATTCCTACAAAGCAGCACATTTTATACATAGAGGAGGATGAGGAAGAAGCACAGGTCAAACATTCTCATCTGTGATATATATTCTGATATGTGACATTCATTTACTATATAAATTGTAGTGATGACGCCCTGGCCACTGTAGGAGCCAATTTTTGTTTGTATTCATTTATATTCTTTAATTTTATTATTCTGGCCATTCTGTATTGTGTTCAAAACACAAGTGCCTATTAATCTCAGTCAGCCCAAGAGTGACTTTCACAAATTGATTGAAGTGGATACTGTGGTCACTAGAACCACATTGGAGTTTATTTGTGTTTTTGGTGTCACTGGATGGTCTGTTTCTAAAGCCTGACACATTATCATACATGTTCTGTGTAGGTACCCAATCCGACATCATTTAAACATTAAAACAGGTGACATACGGTCCAGTATGAAAGGATAAAGACTATTTTTGAGAACAATGTTGTTTCAGAGACACTTGGAGAATATCTGTTAATTAACTTAAACCAATCTATAAAGCTTTTCTCAGACAAAGGAACCACTTTCTTAACTAGGTGTCAAAGCTTTGGTCATTTGTGTTTTTGTTTGTGTCTTTTTTATTCTTCAGAGGAAATATGCGTCAATGAGCACTTGGTCTGCTTCAATATTGAAAAAATCAGAGATGTGCTGTAATAATATGGGAAGAGATTTTAAAGCTGTCTAAAAATAGATGGCTCTGAATTGATTTGTTTACATTCTGTCAACATTTTTATTTTCTATCACAGAATTCTGCAAATGCGGAGAAGTCTTTTGAAGCACTGCTCAGTCACGTGATCAGTGAATTCTCTAAGGACATAAGTGTCTACAAGGCGAACACTGAAGGAACATCAATGGTGAGATGCTAAAAATGACCGTTAATCACTTTAGAAGATAATACCAGGCAGCCTGCTACTGTTTCTAACCTGATATTTTTTTTCTTTTCATTTTCCCTTAAACAATGAATTGGCCATTGCCAGAGCCAGTGGTCTAATATCTCTGCTAATCTCCAGCGGAGATATATATCACGGTACTATCAGCAAGCTATCGACTGGTTATTGATCAAGTGTTACTGTTGTTTCCCTCTCCAGCTGAGCTCCAGTGTGTGGTCCCCGCAGTCTATCGAGTTCAGCCTCCAGCAGTTCTGCTTGCCCTTCCTTCGTCTCTCCTGCCTCCTGCAGCATCACCTCTATGGAGACAACCTGACTGGCTGCCTGGTATGTTTTCTCACCGATGGCATCCTGCCTGCTTAAACTTACCTTACCTTTGTATCCTTGCAGCAACACTGCTCCATAGATCTGCACATCTTTTTCACAATGAGGACAACAAAATCTTGTCCAGCAAGATTGATTTCTCAATTAAAAAGAAGCGAGGTGTTTCTGCACATTGGTTGACGAGTTGAGATAATCTGAATCACAAGTTAGAGTCAAACAAAGAGAGAGACTCACCAGTTGTCTTGTTGTTCTCAGGAGGAGGAGGAGTTCTCGTCCTTGGCTGTGTGTTTGGGGCTCTTACCCTCGGCCCCTCAGGCTTCCAACAACGTGCACAGTGCCTCATGTCTGGAGTGGGCGGTCAGCGCCTTTGACTTGGTGACACAGTGGTGTACTGAGGTCAAAGGGCTCTCTCAGATGCAGGCTGAACAATCATTGGTATGTGTGAGTTTCAGTCCATAGAATATACATGCAGAATATAATGTGACAATGCTATATTTCCAGAATGTTTCCTTATCAAGTGTCATAATGTTGTCTTAACAATATGTGAAACTCTATTAGCTATTATTCATGTTAAAAACAGCAGATATATACCAGTAAAATCACTTTTTTTTCCTTTTTAATTTAAAAAGAAAAAGAAAAAGAAAAAGAAAAATCAGCAGATTGAATTGTGAAAAATGTTATTTCAATTGTTGTCAAATCTGAAGCCTATTGGGGAGTAATTGTTCCTAATCTTTAACTGAATATTTTATATTAAAGTGTACATCAATTTCCATTGAGAATGACTAAATTAGTTCTGCTTCTTAAACCGGGTCTGAATTCAGAGAATATCAGCATATTGTTTTATGAGAAGCAGAGTTTGAATCAGCTTTAGAGTTTTAAAAAGAAAAAGTTAAATGAGCAATGACACATCAGATATGGTCAGACTACATATTTCTAGCCTGCCCTTCATATTATTCATGTTAGTAAAGTGACACTCTGAATTTAGTCTCAACCTTGCCTGACAAGGCCTACAGCTTGATGTCTGACTGTCTGTGAGGAGAATGACTGCACAACTAGCCATGAGTCTTATGCCCTTGTCATTCAGCCCTGCAGCAATCTTGGATGTTACACATCATTTTGTAATCGTTATTGTAGGACATTATTTATTATTACCTCCCAGAGCTGAAGGACATCATAAAAACTGTGTTGTCTAGAGACCTGGATAGATTTATTCATTGGAAAACAAAGTAACAAAGCAAACAAGTCAGCTTATTTAAAAAAAACAAAAAAACAATGAAGCACACTTTCTTGTACATTTTAAAGTTGTAGGTATGTATTCTTAATGATCACAGTTCTTCTAATCTGGTTATACTAACAAAGATTTTCACTGGTCTGTAGAGGACTTCAGGACAAGATGTTATTGATGGCTGCACTTACACTAAACTGTCACCTGAATGTATGTAAAATATTTCTCTTTCTTCTCCTCTGAAGACCTTGCTTGTCCAGGATCCTCAGTGGGCAGCCCCCCGCCTTCTCCAGCTACCTGACAACTACAATATCATCTTCCAGTACTATCACAGGAAGGCCTGCACTGCCTGCAAAAAGGTGCCAAAAGACCCTGCACTCTGCCTTGTTTGTGGCGCCTTTGTCTGTCTCAAAGGGGTGTGCTGCAAACAGCAGGGTATCTGTGAATGTGTTTTGGTAAGTGTCTCTGCGTTTCAAAAGTAAAACTATATTGTTATCCGTTCATAGAATTCAGCACAAGGACCAACACCTGTTTGTAGCTGTTGACTTAATGACTGCTTTAGCCCACACTTCCTGAAGGATGAATTGAAATAGCCATGGTCCATTTCTGCAAAGCTTACATGTTGCTTGTCACTTGTAGCACTCCCAACATTGTGGCGCAGCTACAGGCATCTTTCTACTGATAAATGCCTCAGTCATCATCATCATCCGTGGTCATCGTTTCTGCCTGTGGGGCTCTGTTTACCTTGATGCCCATGGAGAGGAGGATCGTGATTTACGGTATGTTACATCACATACAGTCTTGAGAGCCACATAATATTATGTGATACTTTTTATACAGTCAAGTTAAAACATCTGCTGTGTCCTGATTCCATATACATACTTATTATACTATACACTTGTCATTGTGTACTATCTTGACTGTTAGTGTACAATAAATCAATACACTTTTCTGTTTTGTACTAATGGAAAATGACGCAATATGTGTGCTGACAGCACGCCACTGCCTACTAAACTTCATACAGATGAAGTTTTTCCAATATTGAATACTTACAAAATCTTCCTCCACCTGTTTTACCACATTCCACAATCTGTTTAAACTTTTCCGGCCAATTCTTTATTGCATTTTCTGAAAAACAATAGTGCATATCAACAGCACTCTCACAAGTCCTGCATTTTGTAGACTTTTTTCTGAGTACTTTTTAGTTTTTAAGTACAAACACACTACTTACTCGAAACCTACCTAGAAATTAGCATCTAGTAAGAATTTGGGACACAGTTCCTCTTTTAAATGATTGTTGCCGCAGTGGAAAAAGCACAGATCTCACTTTCTTTTTTTCCCCCTCTTCCTGCTTCTCTTCAGCCGTGGCAAGCCTCTCTTCTTATGTGAAGAGAGGTATCGAGTGTTGGAGCAACAGTGGGTTTCACACACCTTTGATCACATCAATAAGCGTTGGGGGCCTCACTATAATGGACTCTAAGATCCTCCAAAGTCCACCGAAAACTGCAACCCGTGACGGAGAAGATGTGTTTTTTTTTTCTGGCTTATGTGTCTGCCTCGATCAAAAATATTTGGGAACTTTTGTGTGACGAACACAAACATCCAGCGAGGGTGTTGCTGCCACAGCCTTGGTTTATGTGAAGTTTGGTGTACAATCATGCCTAAAGATTAACACGTGTGTGTGTTTAAGTGATTTCTTGTGTGGTTTTCAACAGGGAGAAAAAAAAAACAGAATTTGGTAAGATCAAAGTAAAAAGCACAACTTTGCCCAGAAATTTAATTGATTTTGAGTGGGCTTTTAAAGCCTGGCATATTTATTTGGGTTAGGGAAAAAAATATATCAAGTGCTGAATGTCCCTGCAAAGTTTGATTACTTTTTGAACCATTTATGATGATGTTAATGCATATCCCTATTATTTATCGAGATGTGCTCTGCTGTGCTGGCATGAGTTTCAAGCTCCTGATGAGTGTAGCGATGTTATTGCAATGTGCACTCATTGTCTGCTGACACGTGAAGGTAGGCAGGACAAGTCCACCCATCAAAACACTAGAGTTTTTTTGCAAACAAGCAAAGGCTCTTTTTATGGGTCTAGTTGCAATCCATCCTCAGGAATTGTTTTTGTTTTTGCTGTTTAAAAATTCTTTTTAGATATTTTAATAAATGCTGCTGCTCATTGTTCAAGTAAGTAATTTTAACTTTTGTGAATATTTTTTTTTCTAAGGTTGTGCTTTGAGTTTAAGGTAGATGGCTGGGAATGTTGACTCAAACTCACTTTAATGTTTAAGGAGGTATGCGGTCACCTCATTGCGCCTGCTACAGTTCTCAAAGTCCTGCCCTATCTGCGCTTTATGTTTCTGGTTGGTTTTGAAGAAGAAACTCCAAATATCAACTGTAAGGAAGCTAAAGCTACAACTGGTCAGAGTCAATGAAGATTCAATGTCATAGCTCCACAAAAAATGTTTAAAAAATATATGAATTAATTACAGGAATTTAAGTAGCATACATTTGAAGAAATGTCATTGCACAGAAATGGTGTCCTGCTGCTGCACTGGCAGATGTGAACGCCGCATGAGAACAGAAATCCTTCACTGGTTCTGTTGAAAACATTCAAGATATGAAACTCAAAGAAGCTCAGTGAAATGTAAGTTGCTTTTGATGAAAAATGCCAATACTCTTCATCTTTCTGTGCTGTCAGGAAAAAAGGTTTTTCCCTTCATCCTTTTTGACTGGAGTCATAACTGCAGTACAGAGCATTTATTGTGATGACTATCCCTTACTCATGCGTCATCTAGCTGTGATTTGTAGTTGCATTCCGACTTTACATGATTATCAGACTTGAGTATCCGTTATACACTGTGCATGACATCCTTTAAGCCACCATTATTTAAGTGTCTTAGCTACTTGATTTTCTGATTATCATCTTTTTTTTCCAGAAGAGAGGAAATTTATCCAGTCGTGCCTGCAAGACTAACATTCATTTTTGTGTGAGTGATAAACAGCATAGCGCTGATATCCCTGATGTCTGGTTTTGAAATGCTGGGCTGCATCGAAGAATCTTTTTAAGGAACAAGTTAACACTTGAAAAACTTCTTCTTGAATTCATGCATGCTGCTTTTCTGTTTACCAAGTTTTCTCCTCTCTTCTTTATCTTTATTTTGCTGTACCCACTTTGTAAATGACCGCAACCAAATAGCCAATGAGTAATGGGTGTAAATTGTAACTGAAAGCTCTTGTGTGTTCTCCTGTATGAATGAAGAGAGAATACAGTACATTACTGTAGGTGCTGACTCAAACTTTCTGAGTTTGACCAGAAAGTATGACTTGGACATTTAATGCAAAATGTAACATATGTGAATAAAATATAAACACACTGATTTGTGTCCTTGTTTTGTTTCCTGTTGTCAGTTTTGTCATTATTATGAATACTTCCAAAATATTCCTCCACCTGTTTCACCACCATCCACAATCTATTCATCTTTTTCCAACCAATTCTTTGTGTACTCACATCATATGAAATGTAGATACTAAAGAATAGATTCACAAATGTTTCCAAGTATGTCTTAAAACATTCATCTAGTTCATACTGACCATCAGAAGATCCCCTCATAAAGCTCCTACAGTGGGACTGGGGACAAAATCCATGAGCAAAAATATTTAAAAGTGTATCTGAAGCTATCTTGAATTTGTCAAATAAAGTGTAAATCTTACACAATAAGCCTTTTAAGTAAAGAAAAAAACAACCCTGTTTTGCACTGGAAGGATTGTAACAAAAAGAGGAAATTTGGAGCTAAAATTAGTAACTTTGAAAGATATTAACATGGTTTGACTAATTTGGACAGCTGAAGCCTATACATTTGCTTCAAAAGCTTTTAAACACCCTTATGCACAGAAGTAGGGCTGGATTTTATCCCCCATCACCTATATTGTAAGTGAATTATGAAGGAATCTCAGGAGGAATGATTACAGTAGGCAAAACCTGTCTCATTGTTCATATGGGAACTTCACTATTCTTTTGACACCTAAAATAAGAAAAAGTGAACCTATCCATTAAAATGCACACATCTATCTCAAACTGTGTCCACCAGGGGTCTCAGTTCACTGGAGCTCAAATCCGAAGAGTGGAGCTCAAATCACAACCTCCAGTGAACTTTTTGAACAAAACGTGACTATATCAGAATGTAGAATGTAGTAGAAAATGATGTGAATCTATTTTCAAAATGCATCAATACCCACCACTGATGTCATTGAAATATTAGTGTATATGACCGTGTTGGCTGCCATATTTTTCATATCTTGTGTCATTTATAGCAGCAAATACTGCAGGAGATATCAGCTCTACTGATAAAACGCATGACATTACACACAAGTACTATGCAGTATTAGTGAATTCTTTGCATATTGTTCAAGTTAATCCAACTAGTCCAATGGCCTTTGTGATTGTGTCTTCGCTGGATAATTGGGTCGAACTTTCATAAACAATAGGGGCCCTCCAGTAATGACCAATAGCAGCACAAAGCCTCTGTTTTATCCCAATTAAGCGAAAGAGAGAAGTACAAAAACCTCGGACTCTGTGCACCAACTTTCATGTTGTGAGATGTTGGTGCTTCAGGCGGTGCTTCGGCGAGCATTGGACATTTCCTACTTTATTCCATGTCCAGGTGGGTACTGCAGCTTCAGAGACTGTGCATAGACAGGTGCAACCCATATAAGGTTGTATTGGTTAGAGCTTCCTGTGTGCAGGACAGCATGCTCAGGTGTATATCAGCTTGCTGTTAATAATTAAAGTCCTTCACAGGCAAATCAGTTCGGGTATATTGCTATGGACGGTAAGCTGCATGTTAAGATATGCTGTTAGTTAAAGCCAAAATACTAAGTTAAAAACTGTCTGCAGTGTTGGCTGTGTTTATCCTGCTGGCAGGAGATGAATGAAAGACTGTGCAGTGATCAGCTGTTGTCTGAGATAGTTTCTCCTGTTTTGCAGATGTTGGAGATGGAAATACGGAGGCAGCAAAGTCAAGGTAGGAGTCCTGTTTCCTCTGTGGGCATGAAGATAATAAACAGGCCTCTGTCAGGATGTATTCAGTGGGGTTCATTGACAATAGCCTACATTTAAAACTGCTTCAACAATTCCACATTTGCAAAATTACAGATATTGAAAGGAGAAAGAATGTTAGAATACAAAATAACACAAAATATATTCAGATGATCATTAACAGGGACCCAACATTTTTGGGTCTGAAACTAATGATCATTTTAATTAATCTGTTGATTATTTTCTCAATTAATCGTTTAGTTGTTTTGTGTTATAAAATGTCAGAAAACTGAAAAATGTTAATTATAATCTCCTACAGAGACATCCTTGAATGTCTCATTTTGTCCACAAACTGAAGAGACTATAAATTATACTGAGGAGCTGGAATCAAATAATATCTGTTTTCTTTTTTCTTAAAAATTACTCAAAATGATGAATCAATTTTCAAAATAGTTAGCAAGTAATTGTTTTGTTGATCGACTAATCAATAAATCAGTTATTTTATATATTGTTCTTATAGATGAAAATAATACAATTTTAATTTTGCAAACCCCTTAACACAACATATATAGTCCTAATTTTGGCTTTGAGATATCACACACAAAATGTGAACATCAAATAACGTAATATGCCACAGTACATAAGTACATAACCAGAGCATCACAACATTGTACATGTTTGTTTTAATAAAAAATTATGTTTTAAATATTTAAAATGGTAATTCTTATTGAGTTTGCAGTGGTCCTTTCTTCAACATTGTACAAGAATTAGTGAAAGAAATGCAGAGGTCAGTAGACTGGAATATGCCGTATTACTGTAAATATAGTTAAGATATATGCATAAATAGATAAACCTGGGGTCTGATATTACACTTCAGTAAACCCTACGGTCATAGAAGGCAAATTATTGTTTTTGTACCCAACTACAATTTCTCTGTTCTGTGTCAACCACAGAATTAGTTATTGTTTCAGACATCAAAGCCAGATAATTCAATCACTAGTAATTTAATCATCTAAAGTACAATGAGCTCCAGTGATGCTGTAATGCTGTAAAGTGTGTAACATCAAACTGCAATTTACACTATCACACTCAATACAGAAATTTCACATTTGTTTTCATGTTTTTCTTACTGCTACTGTCCTACTGTACATCTTAAATGTGTTTCAGTGGTGGTGAAGTAAGCTAATTAGAAATGATCTTGCTGATGCTGCATATCAGGGTCATCTAATTAAAATAAGGATGAATGCTTGTAAACACACGTGCAACGTGAATCAGCTTAACTTTGCATCAGTCATTTAGTGTTGTTGCATTTACACAAACAGGAGCGTTACTCTGCAGTATTGTGTTGTGTCACATCGGTAGCTGCTGAAACAGCTGTGATATTTTTGATTAGATGTAAGAGATTATCATCTGACTGTCATTTGGGTTTTGGAATTGATTACTTTGGTGATGATGTTGGCTTTCCTTAATTAGTTTGATGTTTTGTGTGACCAAAGTTGTCTCTCTGAGATTAGATTATTAATCATGCAGGTGCACTGCTACATTCAAAGAGCTTAAACTTTAAGAAAATGTGTTTGCTTCTGGTTCTGTGAGACTTTGGTTGTCCAGGGTGACAACAAGGGCACAGTGCTTTCGGTCTGGCTCGTGGCTGCAAAGCCTCTTCATATCCCCTTAAAAGGGATTATAGTTCAGAGGTTTTTTTTTCTCTACCGACTTACCAAAGGGTTTACCAACTGGAGTTCCCGCAAGGTTTAACCAGAGAGGGTGGGATTGTGTGAGTTTGATGGAAGCAGAAAATTAGATTACTCACTTTTGCTTTGCACTGTTTCTGGTGACAAAGCCAGTCCCTGTGCTGCAGCTGGTCACAGCATCTAAAGCTGTTACCACCTCCAACCATTACTGAACCTGGGAATTATGTAGATGCACCATAAACACATGTGTTTGTTGAGCAAAGAAACAGAAGTGAGGGCATATTTTTAATTACAATTATAAGCAAAACATAACCTAGGTTGTACATATATGTCTCTGACTTTAATGTGTAGTTTGATGTTGATTGCACCCCACCCCCTAGTGTCCCAGAGCAGCATTTTGAGCACCAGATGCAATGTTCCGCTTTCAGATATGCTGACACAATGCCGTAAACAAAGGGTAACCTGAGCGTTGCCATCTGGGAGCAGTGGTGTCCTGTTCTTAAGCAGCAACAGTGTATCTCCTGTCCATTTAAAAGAACAGCATTTTGTCTTTGCTTTGCAGCAGTAAGACAAAAAAGACAGCAGGTTGAAGGGAAGTCTGTTACATGAAAATCCCACAAGCTTCCTAGACTGGATGTGGAGGGGAACTTAAGTTAAATGAATAAACTCCAGTTAGCACACATCAGTCAATCTTTCTCAAGAGTCAAGAGGTTCCCAACTTGTTTGGTTTGTGACCCTTTAAAACAAGGCAAGTCTCCTCTTTACAGGCTGATTTTCTGACTGAGGTCTGGAGAAGGGAAAATGTCCAGTAATGAAAAAGAAGATTAGATAACAGTGGAAAAAATGTAACCTAATTTTGTGTAATGTGCAGTAATTTTTTTTCTTTCGATCTTGTGACCTATTCATATTGTGAACCACTGTTTTAGTTCACTGTCATCAACGGAGCTGTTTGAATTTTGTATCAGATTTTGTGCCTTTTTTTAAATTTGCCCAACCAAAACGAACCAGAAAAATACACAACAAGACACATGCTGTACACATTCTTGATAATGCTGGTTCAATAAAATTCAATTTAGCTCTTTTTGTCACTAGTTTCCTCAGTATTATCACAAGTTGAAAAACAATTCAGTTAATTTAGATGTTGGAAAAAGACTGTGGTGCAATTCTGCTGATAGTAACAAAGCTCTTTCCTGCTGGAGTAACTATCTTTTCACTTTATTAGATCCCTGGGGTTTTAGACTCGTAGCAACAAGAACATCTAGTGTTGTGTTTTTTCAAGTGGAATAATGTCTCACTGTTAGCTGTTGTCACTCAGCATGTAAATTCTGTTAATAAAAACAGTATCTTTAATGAAGCCAGACCCAGACTCAATTATAATCTCTCAAAATTAGACTTAAACAAAGGAATTTCTAACATACTTCTTATCTTGTTTTTTGACTTAATGGACAGACCTTCTGAAATCCTAGATTCTATAATAACTACAAAGACATCAGAAGTCGCCTGTTGAAGCAGCAACTTCTGAAAGTGTAACAGTGACATTATTTACAGAAGGTAGACAGGCAGGATTCACATGACCTGGCAACTATCATCCACTTCCTGGTTACCTGCGTGCAACCTGAGATGCTTCATATCAGCCTCCATTATGAGTGGATACATCTGCCACCTGGATATTTAACTCCGATGCAGATCAGGTTGCAGATTACCTGTGAATTATTAATCCCTATAGATTATCATGAATTAGTCTGGGGCGTTTTTTGGCATGAGGGAGAGACAGACACTTTCACAGAAGCAGGTATGTATGACTTATGGCTTTATGATCTGAGTGTTGTTGACCTTTGAGAAATATGTTAAATAGGGAATACATGGAAATGAGTGAATGAGCATGTTGATGTGCTGGCAGATTGTTACTGTGGAGGAAATGTTTTTTATGATAGGGAAGTTATTTGAGCTGGTAAAGTCTGGTTGTAGTTTTACTTTAGTTGCACAGGAATAAACATTAGAAACTGAAAGTTATTGTACATTTAAACATAATTTGCTGAAAACAAAATGGTCTGCACTAACAGACTTAAACCTTTGTTTTCATTAGATGCAGGAAAAGGTTGATGTAGTGCAGGTGCTGCGGAGGAATATGAGAAAAGTGGATGACGGTGTCTTTGTAGCAGGTGACTGGTTGTGTGTTTTAAAGCACTGTGTTGATGCAGAGCAGGTTAGACACATGTGACACAAAGTGGCAGTAATGAATTGCAAGTAAACAGGTTTGCATCTTGTTGATTAATAAGGCAAGTGTGATGCATTATTCACAGACTGTCTAAGGTGGGCGATTAACTTCAGAACAATCATTGATGGATTATTAGACTGGAAACCAAACCGGACTCTTCAATTTCATAGTCATCTAGTTTTTTAGCCATTATTATTTTAAATATGTGATATATGAACATGCACATGTGCAAAAGGCTGCTATCACACGCCTCTCATTGAAGGTCACAGTGAAGGATATCAGTTGGATCTCTGCGCTGTGTAGCGGTATATCTTTCTAATATCTACCCGGATGCCATTGCTCAGCCTGCATGCACAACAATTCATAAATCTGTCCTCATGTGTGAGTTGCCACAGATCTTGAGGGTTAAACATCATTCACATTTTTCCCATCCATCTGCTGATCTCCTCCAAAACGACTTCCCCCTCTTCCCTCCCTCAGGGTCACGCAGCCTCCGTGATGCATAACACGTTTATGACAAGTGGAGCAGTCTTGTGATTGTGCACAAACATTCCTCTCCATCATGTTTATCTGGAATATGTGTCACTTTCCAAAAATGGGATGCATGTATCCCAACATGGCAATATCATCTACTAATCCATCATGTTAGTTTAGTTACCGTCTCAGCTGTTTTGACACTTCGTGCTTTGCATCATCGGTCATACGTGTTGTATTTGATCACAGAAATATCGCTTGAAGGATGATTTGTGTCGGGCTTTTTGCGTCGCTGTGACATAGGTTGAAGACTTGTAAATAATTTTACAAAAAGCTCAACAAAATAATCATTTTTCAAAACTGTTTGTGTTCAGAAGGGGGGGGGGGGGGGGGGCGGTTGGTGTTGGTTCACTGCCCATTCAGGTCAGTCAAGTTAATCTCTGTCCAATCCAATTGATCTTGAGGAGATTGCACTTCTTAGCGGGCAGTGACAGAGACAGGTCCCTGTGGAGAGGGCTAAGCCAGCGTCTCTGTGAAATGCCACTTGTTGCCTGTCCTCTTGAGGAAGCAATTGCTGTTGCTACTGGTGCTGTTATATTATGATCACTAAAGACTCTTTAGTTATAATTTTTCTCAGCACTGATGAGTCAGAAGAAAATAACACTTGCCATGTAAGTAGAGCACTGTCACTCCCCCTCCTTCAGCCATCTTCCTTGTTTTTGCTTTGATTTCCTGCTTTAAACGTGTTAAGTGTCTCCCCTGGCAGATATCGTTGTTTCGCTGCACTGAATGAGAAGGCCTTTGGGACTAAATGTACTGCTCCATGCAATACATAAACATTAGCCTGTACACAGTTATTACCTGCTTCTCTGTGATGTCAACAGGGAGACAATGTGTTTTTCTGTCTTCCTTCAACTTCCTTCAAAACTCTACCTGGTCTGTTGTGATGCTCAACTGTTAACACTTTGTTCTACAAAAAGAAATGAGTGTTAGAAAGGGATGAACATTTCCCTTACTCTCACCACAAAAGTATTTTTTAAGCAATTATTTGATTTTGGCTTCATCTTTGATTTAAAAACATTTCATTCACCACAAATATTTATCTAGCATCGTGTTTATCATCTAGCAGGTCACTGTATGGACTGTATCCCTACAAGTCCAGCATGATTGGTGTGGAGAACCTGGGAGATCCATCAGGTAACTGGGATATAGTGGAAACCATTGGTAAAGGAACGTATGGCAAAGTCTACCGAGTGACCAACAAGAAGGACGGGAGTGAGGCAGCAGTGAAAGTGCTGGACTCGATCAACGTAAGTCAGATTAAAGTGTGTTTACTGTGAAACTGCTATGGCCTCTGTACAGTATGCTGTCTATTATATAAACCAATGGGGTCTTTGTTTTTATCACCTTAAGCAATTGAGAAGAGAGGAGCTGACTCCATGGTTGATGCAGAATCAGTTCATTATATAATATATTAATTTGAAGTATTAGTCTGTACTTCATATAGTTCATCGAAGCATCCAGAAACTCATTCCCTCATTAAATCTTCCATTTAGTCATTTAATGCGGTGGTTCCCAACGTTTTTGGCTTATTACTCCTTAAAATGACCAACGACAATCGTTTTCTCTCCTGTTTCATTAGAATAATTTTTAGAGCCCATCAGAAGTAAAATGATTTGGTAATTAGACAAACAGCAAATAGAAATGTCTGGGAATTATTCTGTTTAGCAATATTTGTTTGCTTTGTGCTAAGAGTGTTGTGACCCCTCAGATTTATATTATGACCCATTGGGGGTCCCAAGCCCTGTGTTGGGAACCACTGATTATGCAAAGTGCATAAATGTACAGTATACCTGAGCATCTTTTATTGTGCCTCATTATTTACCTGAAGATGTAGCTTGTACTGCATGTATAACATTTTGTAAACCTCACAATTTAAAGGCAACCTAGAAGCATGTGATACTTGGGGACAGTTTTTGTTAGTGCAGAGTCAAATTAAAAGTTACCTAAAAATCTAAACACTTAACACTCTGTATCTTTAAGACTTCTCAATAAATGTTCTTTACTGACCTGTAAATGTTTTAATTGAGCCTGTATCTTGTTTATTGTCTTTATGACTCAGCATATGTGCTCAGCCAGCCTGGCTTGTATAAATAAAGGTTATATAAAACACAATGAATACATCTGCTTAAAATGTAGTTAATTTACATGGGGGACAGATTATAAGAGTGAGCATTGATGCTGTTTTCCTGGCTAAATTACATAATATGAACACTAATCTGATATCACTGTGTGTAGCTCCCCACTGTATGTTTTTATTGCTAGTGTTGGTGCGGGAGCGCTCCTCTACCATCCATTATTGACACTTTTCTCATAAATGCTAGAGCTCATAATGACAATAGTGACGAAAAAAAAAAAGATAAGACTAAAACTACTGTGTTTTTCTGTATATTTGTGTGACTTGTCTCAGTATACGAGCCATTCAAACAGAGTAAGTTTCCTCCTCTTCATCTTGATGCAGTTGTACTTGTTCTAGTGATATAAATCAACGTCTCCCCTTTTCATTTATTTCCTGTCATGTTAAGTCGGCTCTACCAGAAAGTGTAGCTCCTGCATTGTGCTGTATCTTCTCTGTAAATCCATTCATTTGTCTGCGTGATAAGGACGCTGTAGTCTCCTGCATTGGCATTGTATTGTGTTAGAGAACTTGGTCTGAGGCAGTCCTGTGATCGTGTCAATGAAACAATCCCCAATCCCGGCAGTCCTATCAACCATGATGCTCTCCTGATGGCCATGAAGATGAAGTGGCCTCCTCTCTCATCCCTCTCCCTGATTAGCCTGCTGAAACTATCACTCAGACATCCGAGAAGAGAAATTCTGCCTCTCTCACTGTTTCTCTTCCCTCCCTCTGAGATTTACTTTGATAGAAAAGCGCTTAAAGAAATACTTTAGCAGCCAGGTCCACCCCTTCCTTTGTCACTGAGTTTATAGCCTAATCTTTAGATTTCTAAATATATTTCAGCAATTACTTGGTTTTCTGCTGTGTTTCAAAATTAAACCAACCAGCATAAATGTAATTGTTTTAATCACTGGCTTCTATGTTCCAACTTTGCTTGTTTTCTGGTGTTGTTGAAAGGATGTGGATGAAGAGATAGAGGCAGAATACAACATCTTGAGGTCCCTGTCCAACCACCCTAATGTGGTGAAGTTTTATGGCATGTTCTACAAGACAGACAAATTATCAGGTGGACAACTCTGGCTGGTACTGGAGGTGAGTTCCTCGGATACGGGATCAGAGTTTACTGTTTTTTCCATTTGCATCTTCTTTCCTTACAAGTAACCCAGCAGAAAACTGGTTAGATCACTGGTTACTTTGTTCTCAGTAAAACTGCAAATAAGCTGACTGTATTGTAATATTATTACTGAATTTCAAGTTGTAATATTTCCTACTACTCAGTAAGTTACAGTAAAAGTCATTATGACTGTAATAAGCACATTATTGGCCAACACTGATCCTTACATGCTGCACTATAGTCTTAACTAAAGTATTAATAGTTTTCCAGCTGTGTGGCAGTGCTAATAGTTGTGTTTCACTTAAAGGTACTCTTTGGCTTTTTTGACCATTAGCGGCGCTGTGGAGCATTTTTTTGTTGAGTGGGTCCCCATTTTGTGTTGCTCTATACACATTGATACATATTCCTGCTGACTACACGAGATGTGTAGTGAATAAAGTTATAAAAAAGGAAGAAAAATAATACAAAGCTGCAGAGAGAGTTAGCTAACGGTTGATGGATATCTTTCTTCCCCTGGAAACATCTCATCAGTTGCTGCATGTCAAATCGTAAAGTGGCATTTACCTTAAAGATTAACCAATTGAAAGAAGAGCTAGAGTATCCCTGTGTTTCATGCAAGCAAAAGGCAGGAAAGAAGATGACTGCAAGCTAACAAACGCAGGTTTCAAAGTACTCAAAAATTATGATTTCCAATTGTTTAATGAGGAAGAAAATTATTTTTGGTGAATGTGTTTGTTTACAAGACTACTCCACAGGATACTTTTAAAGGACCAGTGGGTAGAATTTAGGAGCATCAAGTGGTGCGTTTGCAGATTGCAACCAACTAAATACCCCTCCCCTTCCAAACTCTCTAGAGCCAGTGTTTGATTTGTTCATTTTGGGCGACTGTAGAAACATGACTTGGTGGAAGAGGACCAGCTCGCTATGTAGATATAAAGGGCTCATTATAAGGTAATGAAAACACAACAATTGTTATTTTTAGGTGATTATACACTTAAAACATACTTATGAATACTATTTTCCATTTCTGCCAAGTGGCATTGTCCTGCAAGATGCCACTAAATTCTACACACTGGTCCTTTTACTGGTCCCTTCCAAATATTTCATTTTTGTGTCTGATTTTTAAGACTCTGGAAAATCTTCTGTTTGTCACACAACCCACCTAGATGAATGTTGATGCTATCAGCTGCCATGTGATGCTGTATTGCTTCCTCTTGCTTGTGTGTGTGGGCTAGCTCTCCACATGAATCATAATCTAGAGTGGTGAGTGATGGACGAGTCACTGGAGTTTCTCTGTCTCCCTCCCAGCTGTGCAACGGCGGCTCTGTCACAGAACTCATCAAAGGCCTGCTCATGCGAGGCCAGCGTCTGCAGGAGCCCGTTATCTCATACATCTTATACAGTGCCCTCTTGGTAAGCCGGCCCGCTGCAAAGCTGCTAATGGTAGGGAGGAGGTGGGATGCAAACATGCAGAGTGTGTGCTCAGGATTTATTTTCAGCATGAATAGTGTGGCAGGCAGTAATGAATGCCTCTCCTCCTGACCCGCTGTGGGAGTTCTTTTATATAGTTTGTACTGCTCAACTTCTAATGCATTGTATTCTCATTTAATGACAAATGACTAATAATGTGATTCATGCTGAGCACCTTGTGTTTCACTTAAAAGGGTCTTCAGCATCTGCACAACAATCAGATTATTCATCGTGATGTCAAAGGCAACAACATCCTCCTGACGACTGAGGGAGGAGTCAAACTGGTTGACTTTGGTAATGATCTTTAAGAGACAATTTAGCCAATTCAGGGATTGCAAAAAGAGACAAATGCATCAAAGTCTGAGAAATGTTGCTTTATCTTTTCTCTGAAGTGTAGATAAATCGATATATCACTGATCTATGCGAAATGTCTGCAGCACATACCTGCAACATTGTTTGTCCAGGGAATATAAGCACAACATGCTCCACACTTTAGTCCCTTACTCACCATAACATCTTTTTATTTCATGGAGCGTAGCCTTAACCCAAGGCTATTATTGCTCATCTAAATTGCATTATTTGATCCTTTGCATATTAAAAGAAATCTGTTATGGCAAATGACTTTGAGTCACCCCCAGGCATGTTTATGGAGATGAAGTGGACTCGTGCTGATAAAAATCTGTCCTACATAATTTGAAATGATTATAGCCCATTATTATTACTACTTGGCAGGTTGCCACACTAAATTAAATGGCAGGATTTATTGATTAACTCATACATTTAGACTTTACATTTTATTTTTTATTGATTCTTATATTTTAATCTTAATTATTAAGATTAAGTGATTGAAATTTTTTTTCTTCTTTTTAAAATTTTTTTTTTAGGTGTTTCAGCTCAACTGACCAGTGCAAGATTGCGCAGGAACACATCAGTCGGGACCCCATTTTGGATGGCACCTGAGGTCAGAGTCCACGCTTCAGTTACCACACACATGTTCTTCTCTAATAATGCAGCAGTAAAGTAGCACGTGTTTCAGTGCCTGAGAATTTAAATGAGCAAAGTCTGATATGTGTGTTACAAAGAGAGAGCGAGAGAGGGAGAGAGAGAGAGAGAGAGGGAGACTCAGTTATTCCTGCGTGACTCTCCTCTGTGTCATTGTGTATTCTCCTCCACGGGCGCAGCTCTTGAGGTCGCCTCAAGGTTAATAGCTGGGAGTCTGTTGCCCCCAGCCTACTCTTTGGCAAAAATGAGGTGTGGTGATTGGGCTGGTAGGAAAGGAGTTGTGTAATTGACACTACATTACAGCTGTGTAATGTAGTGTCAATTATAATTATTGACTGTGGCAAAATAGGCTCATACCAATGCCAACTGAACTGACCTACCTTCCAGTGTTTATAGTGAACAGATTTGTAAGTAAGAGGTCGTTGTAACGAGTGAGAAGCTTTATGATCCTTTTTTAACTTCATTTTAAAGCTGTTTCTCAGTTTCTTTCAGATGGTATTAATGTGATAAAAACAAGGTGCTTTATTTCAGGACTATAAAAGAGAAAACAATTAATTATCCCATTTAACTGGCATATGTCTGCAATTATTTTAATAAAAAATAGATTTTAGGACTCAGTAAAAGTCTTAATGAGTTCAGATGGTCAGTGTTGTGTTATGTCACCAGGTCATAGCCTGTGAGCAGCAGTATGACTACTCGTACGACGCCCGCTGTGATGTTTGGTCGCTCGGCATCACAGCCATCGAGCTGGCAGACGGAGATCCCCCGCTGGCTGAGATGCATCCAGTGAAAGCACTTTTCAAGATCCCACGGTGAGTCCACTAGAGGGCGCTCCAACTACACAGCTGGAGGCAGCAAACACACACACACACACACACACACACACACACACACACACACACACACACACACACACACACACACACACACACACACACACACACACACACACACACACACACACAAGGACACTAA
The DNA here is from genome assembly GCF_963691925.1 of Scomber scombrus. NCBI lineage: Eukaryota > Metazoa > Chordata > Actinopteri > Scombriformes > Scombridae > Scomber > Scomber scombrus. The sequence goes on from NC_084982.1 coordinate 15,687,737, forward strand.
AACACTGCTTTCCACTGTGTATGGGGGACAATGACAAACTGAATTTGACAGTAGAGGTAGAAAATAACAGGGGCTTTCCTGAAAATTGAACAATTTTACTCTAAATTGAAATGTAGAATATGGAAAGACAATAAATCTATTGTGGTTTTATTTGTATTTCTTGCCAACACTGCATGTTCATGATTTCTCCCTAAAAGGCAACATCTGCTAAATAATCTGTGTTGGAAAATCTATGTCATAAAAAATGTAGACATGTTTGGCCTTAAAATTACTGTAGTGTCTCAATCTGTAAAAATATTCACTGCTGGAGACAGTTTGTGTCTGATGATCATTTGAGAGCTTAGTGGCTGCACGCGGTTGACCTTTTGTTATCAGCACAATCGCACAATTATCTCCCAGTTATGTAGAGATATGCCCTTCTGATTGCAATTTGCATTGGTGATTAGCTCCATTCACATTGAGATGAGGCTGTCACCTCCTCCCCATCACAATGTTATCTCCTCCCTGCCAAGCCAGAGGAGGAACAAGTATGCCTTGTGTGGCAGGAATTATGGGAGCACTAACGCAGAATTTCATCAGCACCAGATTGTAAAATAATTACAAGAGCAGGGACAACAAAGAGCAGGACACCTTGTTAAAATGCATCCTACCAATTCAGACTGAGGGTTTTTTTCAGACCTTATTAAACATCATGTTTTGAATGGAATAGATGTAGCTAAGGGTTTGTTTGTTTGGGTGAATTTTAAACAAGCAACCTGGATCTGGATGAGCAGTTTCTGTCAAAGTCAAAAGCAGCAAGTTTCCTGATCAAACAGCCGTCCTAATGAGAACGGGCACATGCATTTCCCTTGTCACTGTCCAATCCCATTTTATTAGTGCTGATTTAAGTACAGTCTAGGATGTTAATAGAATTTGACATATATCATTAACTGTCATTTCTCAGTCTCTTTTCAAATCAAAATAGATATTTTGCCCTTTTTGTTGGAATTGGGACCTTTTATAAGCGGCTGATGTGTAAGTCGCGGCTATTTTGTTGAACCATGAAATTATTCTGTTAACATGTCATTTATCTTGAATATATTTTCGCATCGCTGCAACATGGCAGACAAAATCACAGGGAAAGGTGTTGTAAATTATGATTCCTGTGTGAATGACTTTCTAAATAGGGAAATGTGTTTCACCTTTGAGTCTTTAAGTGGTGCTGAGAGTGATTTATGATGAAATCAGAGCGACTCATCTTTACAGGTTTTGAAGATTGTAAAGTTGCTGATTCCCCCCCCCCCCCCCCCCCCCCCCACTATTTAATACTTCACAAGCCATTTCTGAAGTATTGTCCTTGGGTAGTGCATGTTTTATGAAACCCATAGAAGCACTAAAACATGCAAGAAGCATTTTCATCATTCTGATATTTTACAATTGCACACAGTAATGTGTTTCCAGGCGAAAGGATTCACTGTCATATAGTTAATCTTGCGTGTATAATCCACTCGATCATTTGTCCTCTCTGGAACACATCTGATAGTAAAATAAAATAAAATAAAAATACACCCTAGTTGAAGTTCATGTTATACATTTCCTTAGGTGCTGTAGCAGGGTGCAGTCAGCCTTTCGTGGTGGAACTATCTGTCATGCCTTCGATGCTGTTTGTTATTTGCAACCTTTTCTTTCCTTTCTTTCTTTCTCTTTCTTTCTTTCTTTCTTTCTTCTTTCTTTCTTTCTTTCTTTCTTTCTTTCTTTCTTTCTTTCTTTCTTTCTTTCTTTCTTTCTTTCTTTCTTTCTTTCTTTCTTTCTTTCTCTAAGAACGCCACACTGCATAGTCTCTCTTGTTAAGCTGAAAATTGAATGGCCCCTGATGAGGACCAAATAAACACCCAGTGCTATCACCACTTTGACTACAGGGGCTAGCAGCAGCCATGTTGTCACTGTTTTGGTTGCACTACGGGAAACATGCTCAGGTGGAAATTATTCTAGTCCCAGCAGGCTATAAACGATAAGAGGAGCTCTGATATCTGTCAGAGGGGACGCTGATGAGCTCCATGAATTAGGGTCACCTTGGTGCTTGGTCTGTTTGTGCCTCAGAAATATCAGATACCTGAGGAGTTGTGACTTACACCCATTCCTTTTAGTTTAATTGTTTTTTTTAATGCAAAAACCCAACGCTTATGTGAATTATTCCACTAGTTTCTGCTTTTTGTTATGATTAAAAGTAATTGAGTGTGTTACAGTGTGTATGACAGATATGTGCTCATCATGATGACCATGAATGAAGGTAATGGAGCATGTCAGAGGGCAAAGTTGTAAAATCATCAACTGCAAAATTAATTACAGATACTCAAGTCAAAAGAGGGTCTTTGATATTTAATATGCTGGAAGGTTAATTGCTTGAGCCAGTATTCTCTGGCGAACACAGTGTCCATGTAACATCGAACCAAAGCGTGTCTAAAACGTGTTGTAAAAAGGTTAGAAGCAATCGCCAAAGACGTCCAAGGTTGTGTTTATTCGGCCAAATCCCTGTAGATATTAAGCAACGTATTTAACAGTGCGTGTATCTGTCTGAGCCGAGACCAGAACCAGCGGGACAGAAGATAGAAGTAAATGATGGCTTGTCAGAGGCAACAAAGGCTAATCAAATCATGAGCTCAGGGAGAGAAATCCAGACCAGTGTGCTGGGGAGAGACAGCTCTCCTGGAAAAAGGCAGTCGGTGGAGAACAACAGCCAGGGGTGAGAGATCTCAACACCTCTTCTGACACATAGAAGGAAATCTTTCAAAAGGTGAAAAATCAAGTTTAGAGTGAATGTCAAGTATTCTTAAATCAATGCACGACTGAACTATGTAGGTAGTAGTAAAGTAAGGGTTCTTGCAGATTAAGATTCAAATAAAAATAGTTCACACTTTTCTCGAAAGGCAAAAGTGTTCGTTGCTGTTCTGAGCGGCCACCTTCGAAAGCAAAGGGTAAAACAGCCATCTTCTAGAGGGGGGAAGAAACGATAATCATTTAAATATGGGGATAATGGCTCTTTCAGAAAATCTTACCTCGAAGGCATTTATAGTGTTGCACTCAGGTATGCGCACAAAAAGTGACAGAAGTAATTGTATGAAAAATGGAGAAAAAAAAGACCTGAGAGAGAAAGAGGTTAAAATCTGTTCATGTGGTCAATTGATGCGTGAAGTGTGTGTGGCCGTCAGATTGAAGGTTAAAAGAGTCTGTTTCAGTTTCAGAAATTGTCAGATGCAACATACTGACGCCTTTAATGTACTTTCAAGAAACTCTGTAGAAAAAAAAGACATTTAACAAAACTGAAATATTTTGCAATCGATAGCCTGTCAGCTTTTTCAGTCTGTCACAGAAGAATGCCAGAAATAATGCTGACTTAGAGACTGTGTGCATGCTGCCAATGTTTCAACAGATTGCTCAATATTACAGTGAAAACAAATCATTCAAAAGAAAATTCAGATGACCACAATGTCCTTCCTTAATCATTTATATTAAAAAGTCTATTTAGATAGAAAGCTTATACCATAGTGTCACAGATTTCCCATTATTAGACATTATTGCAGTCTTGACCCCTGACAGGTGATCACTGGCTGGTTGGGCAACTTTCCAATCATCAGTAAAGGCATCTCCGTCTTTTGATGCAGTTATTTTCCTGCTCTGTGTGGCGTTCAGCACTGCAGCATTTTGGGATGCAGCCGCCAAAGACTTGATAAATGTAGCGGCGGTTCTCCTTGTTCATGCATGTATGCTCAAAGAAGTGCTGGTGCTCCGGCTGCGGTGATGGATGAGCTGAAATTTTTAAGCGGGTGGTCCGTTCGCTGACTAAGTCTTTATATTGGGCCTTCATACTCATTCTCTGTTAAGCTTGTTTAAAGGCCACTGTGTTACTGCTTTAAGACACCAACGCTCTCTACAGCGTGACTCTCAAGCAAAGAAATACATGAATCTTGTTCCAGTTATTATGAATCCTTTTTTCTTCTTTAACCACATCACTGCTCACCTCTTATTCTCCCCAGGTTTCATCAGGACGGGGTCGCTTCATGATACATTCACAGTATATTTATAACTTTGCTGAAGTGGAACAATTCAACACTGCTGCTTGTTGTTTTTGCAGTTTCATCACCTCAATGTTGTCTGGTTCAGTGGACTTCATTTGTGGAGAGCAGACAACAGAACTGATCATTTCAGGGTTTTATGTCTTAATAATGATGATTATAATGATTCCAGCTCTCCACAGCATTTGTTTCATGTGTTAAAATATAATTTGTATTGAATTGACATGATTATGTTGAATTTAGTGCAGCAGTCTAAGTTTAAGTGTTGAACCAAATAATAGCTTGAATGAAGAATAAACAATACTTACTACGGGAAACAGGAATTAGGAATTCTGCACACCAAGTATCATATTCAAATATTGCATTGGCCTGAATTTTGTCTTTCCTTGTGGCTTAGTTACAGCCGTCAAGTGCTGTTGAAACTTCTCTGATTTTGCTTCAATCCACTCTGAGGAACGTTTGACAGTACAAGCTCTGTCTGGACCTAGATTTGAATAAGCCATTTGTGTTTACAATATGAGCCAGCACTATCACAAATACTGAAAGGAGAAAAAAAACTGCCTGAATTTTCTAGGCACAATGAGCGCACTTGACAGTGTTATCAGTAGTGTGCTACTATATTGACTTTGTAATGTATAAGCAGTATGGTACAACATCAAGGCGAGAACATGTCTTCAGGCTCATATTAGAGGTTGCATTGAAGCAGTCAGTTACTGGCTTTGATCTGCACTTTGCAAAGGATTGCCTGTCTGAATCCTTATCAAAGACTCTACTAACTTAGTGCTGCAGAAAATGACAGATTTTGTACCCCAACATCCTCCCCATCCTTCTGAAAAAAGAGAGAAAAAAGATGTTAAATATGTTGTCGTTTAATGTGTAACTTCATTTACATTTGTTTTTTTGTGATTAACAAAATGAAACAGTTCATTGTTAATTCAAATTAATGCACCTTTTGTCTTTCACTCTAGGGAATTCGTATTCTATTTGTCATTCTGATGGCTTTGTAAAACAACACACGAGAGCTAATTACTAGTTAATAAATGTCTCGACCAGGTCTGTCAGTGTTTGGCTGACAGTGACAGAAGGCTCAGCCTCCAGCTGTCAGACTGGCAGCTCCTGGTGAAGATGACTGTACTCGGGGCCCGTCCAGCCTTGGCTCCTCATACAGACCTGCCTGCTGTCATCGTGCACACTTGAAAAGTGTTAGCCTCATTATAGATGGCCTCCGTAAATGCTGCTGACAGAGGTATAACTAGCTCCCATAACTTTTGGCTCCCAATGGCAGATGCTTGCTGCCAGACAGTGGAGGAGCAGTTATCATTTGTCACTTTTTTCTATGGCTGCCACAGACCTGGACACCGACCAGCTCGTCCTGGGACCAAAAACCTCATACTCTGCCTGCCAGCGATCATTTGTCAGCTAACTCAAGACATGATTCTCAAAGTGTAGTTTCCAGCGAGGATCATGTCATTTGATTTATTTGATGAAGTCACTGTTTTTCAGATATTATGCTGATTATTTTTTTATGTTGTGATTTTGTTTCAGAAATCCTTCCCCTACATTACGAACTCCAGAGCAATGGTGCAGAAGTTTCTGCCATTTCATTGGACAGTAAGTGTCGTCCACCTCAATGAATCAACCTTTGTCCTCTTTCTGTCTGAAGACTTTTTGGAAAAGTGTTGACAGCCGATATCAAACCTTAATGTCCTGAGAAGAGTCTGACCCTTCCTTCATTGTTGAGGTAGTCACTGATATTTTGGAGTCATTAACAATATATTGGCTTATATAAGTTTTTTACATACACATCATATAAACAGACACATTTGGTAAGGACCCCCTGATTTAGTTTAAGAGTTGGTTTGATTAATAAATAGTTATATTTTGAGTTGTCTTGGGGAAGATAGGGGGTGGATCGGATGGTTTAGGGATGATGCAGGAGAAGTGATGTGCATTTGTATTTACGGCAAGATGCAACACAGTCTTTCAATTAATATGTCTATGTGCTACATTCAAGTTATGACTTGTGCATCTATTTGTGAATATATTCATGCAAAAACTGAAGAAAAGAAAAGAAACAATTGCCAAAAAATGTCAAGAGTAGGATATTTTAGCTACAACCAAAAACTGTTATCATTAAAGATGACAGTAGAGACAGTAATCTGGAAATTTTAGCTATAAACTTCACCAGGAATATACAATTACATGTGTGTATATATATATTTACTAAATTTCATTTGATGAAAGTGCTGCCTGTAACAATTTATTGAAAAATGTTTTTTGTACGTTACATTTAAATCTGTGAATAATGCTGAATTCCTGCTTTCATTACTTTACTTATGCAGCCTTTAAACCCACAGTGTAGAACTATTACATATAAATAAACGTCCGTTACATTCAAGCACTTAACAAACGAGTTCACTCAATGTTGATTCTGCCTATCACCAGCAGATAAATATCTCTGTACTTCACCATATACAGTTTTTAAATCTGGTGTTGTGTTTAACATTCACATTACTTTCTTTGTATTATTATCAGCAGCTCCTCGTGAAAACAACATTATTCAGTCATAAATATTTTATGTAACATTGGTGCCTTATGAAATTATAAAACTTACATGGGTTCAAAGTTGTTTTAATCAGACTGAGCAGCAACCCCCAAACATTAGCTATAGTCCACTGTCAGTGAACAGCAATCTGCATGTAAACTTGAAGGGAATTGAAATTGATATTTTATAGGCAGATTCAATCAACCCTCTTGTCTTTCTGTTCATTGACTTTAATTTGCGTAAATCTGCTGCACAGGATTAAACTGAAGCACCTGAGTTATCAGTTCTATCTGAGGCCCTGATAACTTATCATTCCCTCCACTGTGCAAAGCTAATAATGCCAACGGTAGCTTGTAATGGTTGCTCAGAATATACAACCTTAATATCGGTAGTGTAGAGGTGTGTGAGCCTGAACCATAATGAGAAAAATAAAATTCAATTTGTTTGGAGAACTATTTGTATAGACATGGTTTCTGGCTAACATTTATGTCGGCATCAGTGCAGGTTTGCGTTGAAATGCAATAACTGAAAAGGAGTAATTGAAATAACAAATTCACCATCTACCTTCAGGACCTCTTGACTTATTTTGTGTCACTTGAGTTATTGATTGGTCAAGACAGAATCGAAGAGTATTACGCCTTAAACCAGCCAACGCACTTTGAACTGGTGTTAGTTGTTACAGTATATTTTGCCATTGCAACTGTTTTCATTGATACTTTTTGGATTGCAGCTCTGTAATCAGGGTTAATGGATTGTGTGGTATCATATCAGCATTAATCTCCCCAAACAAAGCCCACCAGAGTTCCATGTGGGGAGGCTAGACAATGTTATCAAGCTTTGCAGGCTGTTTGTGAAGCCTTTGCAGCCCTGTCAGGCCGGGGGGGTGTTTTTGGGGATAATAAATCCATCACCAGCGTCTGCACTCGTGCAGCCAAAGAGCTGACTTCTGTGACAAAGTGGCCTGCCGTTCAGCTCCCCAGCAGCACAGCACTGCTAATAGCAGCAACCTCTACTTAATGTCCTGATGCTAATGAATTCATGGAATTAACTTTCAGAGCTGAACAAACTGATAAAAGAAACTGAATTTGAGTGTAGATTAGGTGGTAGGAATTAGATTGGTGTTTTTCTCCTATCTTGCCTCTGCCTGCAATTGTTAGTGGTGTAGTGCTTACACACGCATTCAGACGTTTTAAGTCTTTAGCTAAACAAGTGAATGAACAGAACAAACGTGGATTGTTGATGAATGCATTCTGGAGTTCACATGGTGATTTCAAGTCTTTTAATTTAATATTTTTTTGTCTCTCAATATATCAAAACTGTCAGAGATGAAAGAAAAATGTGTTTTTCCATGTGTTGTTTTGCACTGGGGTGTGTCTGGTGACAATATGTTGTGAGCATTTAAATCAGCAGCAAACTGATGCTGTAGTGCAACTGCCAGCCCTTATCACAAAGTGACATCACCTATTGGCAAACACTGCACATCACAGATAGGACGTACTGCAGGGCCATGGCAGGGCTTGTTTGGACTCGGGGCCATGGTGATAGTGACCATGTGGTACACAGACATAGAACGACAGATTAGTGACCCAGACATTAAAGAGGCTCCCCACTGGTGTGAAAGTCTGTCTGAGCTGATCCTGACAAATCAGGTTTCTACAATGTTCAGGTGACTGCGCAGTTTATCATTAGCTGATTTGAGAATCGGTAAATGATAAAGTGGTAGTGAGGTTTTGTCTGTCTTTCATCTATTTTCTTTACCGAATACTAGCAAGGAGATGAGGTAACTTTGTGATGCTTTTGTGTTTGTGAGGTGTCTGATAAAGGATTTTGAGGTGCGTCCATCTGTGACCCACCTCCTGGAGCATCCCTTCATCAAGCAGGCCCACGGCAAAGATGTAGCACTCCAACAGCAGTTATCCACTCTCATTCGGGAGCAACAAGAACAGGGCACCACAACCAAAACCAAGTAAGTGTCTCAAAATGTTTATTCTTTTTAATTTTGACCTTGCAGAAGAAAATTGATATGCTGAGATGACGAAGCTGGTTGCTTGATTTGTGTGCTGTCAGATAGCAGACAGCACTGACTCAACGGTGATATTATTTCTGTCCAGCAGGGGGCAGACTCTCATCTTCTTACACTCCACTGAAATGATGATGAGCCCCTGTAATGGACATTACAGTATGTGATTAAAGAGAAGTAAGGGGACTGTGACTAATTCAGAAGGAGTGATTGTGCTGACTAACCTTAGATTAATACCATTTAGGTCAGTGGATGTGACAATCATCTGATGGGGAATCCTCAGTACAAAGCATTTCTCCACCCGTGTGATTAAACTAATGATTGAGTAAATATTCTATTTAAGATTGATTTACTTCTGGAGACTTTTCAGCTGTACACTCTGCTTTTCACTTGTTTCAAACAAGCTAATCAGATTAATGAAAGTTTAGTTTTTCTTTAAAGATTATAATAGCAGCAATTGCACAAGTTTTTAATGTTTTGTACAAAATTATAAATATGTATTTTGGTATAATTTGTAGAGATTTCATCCTAAAATGTGTCGTGGTGAATACTTCACCCAGACACTCTCAGCGAGTGCAGCGAATGACAGAGCAGAAACTCTTTGGTTATTTACTGGCGAAAAACTGACTTTGGCAATGCTTAATCTTCATTATAAAGGAGTTCGCTGAACCTGCCCTTGACTGAGAGTCTTGATGTTGTGCCAGCTCTGTTTACTCCCGAGAGTGTGCAGAGTCGGTGCCTGAGCCTGATCCCGAATTCCTGTCCACAGTGAAAGTGGATAATGGGATTAGGAGCTTGTAGGGCGAGAACTGGGCTTGCCTGGTTTAGTCTCTCATGCCACAGATCAGCACACAATGACTCCAGATAAGAATAAAGACATAGTAAACTTAAAAGTAGCTGCCGTAGGTGGAATAGTGTTATTTACTTCAAAGCAGGAGAGCAGTAGAGGCCAACGGTCTCAAGTCCCTCTCTAAAGGGACGGGATGACAAGTATTCACTCTATAGGGACCACATATGGAGCATGTGACTTTATTTCTGTGCTGCTACATTTACACTTTATTCAGAATGTAAAAATGAATAAAAAGGCAGAGGACGACACAATTCTTAACCTGAAGCTGAAATATTTTAATTCATGATATGATTGATTATTTATTATAGATAGATCTTATAATGGAGGATATTTTATTGTTATTGCAGTTTTCAGGATCGAGAAGTAACCAGAAAATCCAAGTTAATCCGTCTTTAATTGTTTTATGACTTCGTCAATGTGTTGTACTTTCTTACTGAAGATGTAAATCTTTTAAAAAAGGCTCAAATATATGTGATTTCACTTTTAGAAAAGGCTAAATAATTTCTTTAAACTGCTGAGTAGTGAGTACTGCAGTTTTTAGCAAAACTTATTTATTAAAGGAGTAAATTATGCATTTGTTGGGGACTATTTTCAGCTGCGCATTAATATACATTTTGTCAGTTAGTGAATATTTACAGCAGCAGGATGTGGGACTGACTCAAAATAAACTTGAGTGCCCATGTTCATGGTAACGAAGACACATGTCACCGAGTCCAATGATGTGGCTCATTGATGTGTTTTTTTTATGATATATGGATGGCAATGTCGGTTAGTCCACCACTTTACTCCAGACTGACATATCTCAACACCTATTTAAATGTTTTGCTGTTAAATTTTGTACATACTTTTATGTCCACTTCAAACTGAATTTTAATAACCTGTCATCTTTTAACTTTTCATCTAGTGCCATCATCAGATCACAATTTTTAATTTGGCCAATAGTTTGGTTTATGACACAATACCTATGAAACTAATGACATTCCCATCAGCTAATCAGCGAATATTAGCATGCCAATGCACTAAACTAAGTATGGTAAAAATTCTACTGGCTAAATATCAGCATCATTGTAATTGTGAACAGCCAACTTTAATATTGGTATAGTACATTTTTAAATGTTTTTATGTGTATAATTTCCCCATAGCCTTGAATAACTATTTTATGTGCATTACATCACACCATTATAAAATGTATGGGTTTAGTGCAGGCGGGGCCGAGGATATAAACCCACTAATGTAAATGTGCAGTGTGCTGCACAATGCAGGAACAAACCGAGAAGCAAGAAAACCCTCATTCAAATGAATGGGCTATCTATTGGCTGTAGGCTGTCAGTCTAGTTAGTAGATTTTGGATTATGATGAAACTCTATGACAGGAGAATAAGCTATCATGCTTTGGCCACACAGACAATACATGTTTGTAGTCTATTAAGCATATTTACATACATGCACTATAGGCCCACACAGACCGAGCTCTCTCTTGCTCTCATTCACACACTCTGGTGTCCCATGAGGTTTCTCCAGTCCCATGGAGCCAGCTGGCTCTGTGCTGACCTCTGCCCCCCGGGGCTCATTGGAAATTGATAGGTCAAAACACAGATGAAGTGCAATCAAAGCCTCTGATAATGGGAGATGTGTCCCCTGGGAAGGGCTTCACACAAACCTTAAAAGTGACTGGGTCTTACATATCACCAGTCAAACTGTTTTCTCATTCGGTGGTCACTTTACTGCTTTCTGATGCATTATCATGTCTTGGCTTCATACAGGCACGAACGGATCAATACTCGTAAAACCCTCATAATAGAGAGCTGTCCTGATGATGATCTGGTAAACCTGGAGTTCTTAGATGAGGTAAGATTTAATGTGTTTATCTCATCGTGTATTGATCGGCCCTAGGTACAATATTCTTCATATAATGTGTTTTTGTTTTTAAAAATTTTCTACAGGAGAAAATAATCAGCCATCTCCAGAAGAGGTTTGATGAGCTGCAGGTGTACACTTACGTTGGTGACATCCTCATCGCTCTCAATCCTTTCCAAAATCTCAGCATCTACTCTCCCCAGGTTAGTTATGGATGATTCACACAACGTTCTCAGTGGTTCTTCCAATCGTATGGATATCATAAATGATTGCTCATAAGTGCTAGCACCGGTCCTCCCTCAGTGGGTGTACATACCATACTGTATGTGACCTTCTCGTTACTTGGTAGTGACCGCACACACAGCCAATGAAGATGCATGATCAAAGATATTTTATTAACATTGATAAGAGAAATAGTGTGTTTCTGGAGCATAGTCAGCAATTTATTCCAATTTTTCTCTTAATTTTTAATTACTGAAAGTGTATTGTAAGCTGTGACTCATCACAAGTGGACCCCATTTCTATCATCTGTAAACTGCAATGGCTTCCTGTTGTTGTCTTCCTGTAGCAGATAACAAATCTAGGTGTGTGGAAGCATAAAGTCTGCTGAACATTAATTTAAACTGACCTGCTCCTTAAACAAATCAAGGTATTTTTCTTCGTGTGCCTCCTCTCAGTTTTCTAAGCTGTACCACGGTGTTAAGCGAGCTGACAACCCTCCACACATCTTTGCCACTGCTGATGCGGCTTACCAAGGCATGGTGACTTTCTGCAAAGACCAGGTATTGTACAGAACACCCTGTGATTGTAAAATTATTGCAAAATGAAGATCAAATCCTTTATTGATGCTTTCCTTTTGTTTCAGTGTATCATCATCAGTGGGGAGAGCGGAGCTGGGAAAACAGAGAGTGCTCATTTGATTGTTCAACATCTTACTTTCCTGGGAAAGGTAGAGTAGCTGTGAGGTCGCTGGCCCAGTCCTAGTGCCATGTCGGTCTTTGAGTGCATAAAGAGGGACATTGCAACTGGGCCGGCTTCTTAATACTGAGAAATATTGAATAAGAAAGAAAATAAGAAACATGTTGTTGCTTTCAGGCAAACAATCGGTCACTGCGTGAGAAGATCTTGCAAGTGAACCCCCTTGTCGAGGCGTTTGGAAATGCCTGCACAGCTATCAATGACAACTCCAGCCGCTTTGGAAAGTACCTGGAGATGAAGTTCACACCTACCGGAGCCGTCATTGGGGCCAAGATATCGGAGTACCTGCTGGAGAAGTCGAGGGTCATCAAACAGGCTATGTATGCGCCTCTCACACTCAGTCTCATTGGAGTTGCTTTTGTCATACTTTTGACGACTTTGTTTTTCTTTCAGGGGAGAGAAAAACTTCCACATATTTTATTACATATATGCCGGGCTCTACCACCAACTTAAGCTGAAGACTTACAGGTTACCAGATGGAACACCTCCCAGGTTAATGCTACAGTTTGGCTTGTCCATACAGTAGAAATCCTGCCATTTTTCACTTCCCATCATGGAAACTGACAGAGGCAATAAATAATATGCATCTGCAGGTACATTGACAGCCAGCACTGCAAAGTGATGCAAGACATCGTCTCCAGCAAACTGTACAAGGACCAGTTTGACGCAATTCAGGAATGCTTCCGAAACATCGGCTTTACTGAAGAGGTACTTTAACACTCAACTAAATGTGCATCATTTTGTTTACAGATCTGTCAAGTGCTATATTATTTGTATCTGCTTCTTCTTTTCATTGTAGGAGGTCAACTCTGTTTACCGAATTCTCTCAGCCATATTGAACACTGGCAATATTGAATTTACTGCTATCACATCTCAACACCAGACCGATAAGAGTGAAGTGCCTAATTCAGAGGCCTTAGAAAACGGTGAGATATATTTGGCACTGTTGTTGTACTCAGCGATATTCTTATTTAAGCCACAGAAACATACTGTAACAGTCTCCCTAAAGAGACAAAATTGCGTTAGGTGATTTAGATTAGATTTAAAAAAGGAGTCATTTTTTATGTTGTAGTCCTCCCTGTGTGATGATTTAAGGACTGCACTCTGTCGTAAAATGTCCTTTTCCATAGATATTCTCTGGGTGGATGATTTTGAAAAGACCTAAGTTTTGTTTTAAGAAGGGACTCTTTTCCGTGGCAGATTTTATCTGTTAAATTTGGGAAGAGAAATGTGTTGAAGTCATCTCTTATGTGGTGAAATCATCTGTTATTGTTGTTTCACTATGGCAACTGTATTTTAAGTGTCTTATGAGACTTTATGTACATGAGAAAAAGTGAATCCAACAATCATATCTTGTTAGATAAAGAGAAAAAAGGGGAAAAAACAACATTTCCTGGAAGAAAATGAAACCATAATACATCCAAAAGCACAGAACATCCTGTCATTTGCATAAAAAATGTAAAGAAGCTAAGACGGCCGCATTAAAATATTGTTGGGGCTTATTTTTATGCTAATGATAATGGCAGATGAGCTCTTGATTATCAAACTTTATCATCTTTCCTCTTAGCTGCGTCTCTCCTCAGCATCGGCCCTGAGGAGCTCCAGGAGGCGCTGACCTCCCAGTGTGTGGTCACCAGGGGTGAGACCATCATCCGCACCAACACCGTGGACAAAGCTGTTGATGTCCGAGACGCCATGTCCAAGGCGTTGTATGGACGCCTGTTCAGCTGGATTGTCAACCGCATCAATTCTCTGCTGCAGCCTGACATGAATATCTGGTGAGTGTGTGCTGGTGATGAACATCTGTGCAGACGTCCACAGATACTCTTCTCATCTCTGATTGTCTCGCGTGATCACGTAGAGATTGTGCAGAGCTCTTGATGACCTTTATGGAAGTCTGTAGAGGTAAATGCAAACATGTAGAGGAGAATATCAATGGGCGATCACAAGACAAGCAAAAAAACGTTTTAATAAATTTTTGATACAGAGTTGCGTGCAGAGAAAATAATGTTCAGATGATTAAAAAGACTTCAGAGAGACTGCAAAGAGGCTGTTCATTGATCCAAAAGAATTCCTTCATAAATATGAGCATCGACTGTCAAGGAGTCATCTCTCAGAGATGTACAAAAGCCAGAATCCTGTCTGCATTCCAGTCATCTTTTTGGTTTCTTTAATGCCATTAATAACCAGATAGCGCTGGCTAAAGGTGACCTCTACATACAGTGGACTGATCATGAAACGCAGCAAATCCCAGCACTGAATATAAAATACAGGATGTGAAGTCTTCATTCTGTATGGTAGAAATATGTATTGTTTGTGCACATATTGAAAATGGCCCATGGTTAAATCAATATAGAGTGAAATAAAATCATTTACCAGGCTCTGACTTTGTGAAAGCTGATGTTTATTTTTTCTCACCAGACTAGGCCGTCCAGACCAGACTCTGTATTTGGGTTGAACTTGCGTTATCATGAAATTTTTATCAATTAATACAGCTTCTGGGATTTGCTTGTTCTGTTACACAGAAGAATAAGTTTGTTTGTCCCCTTTTCCTCCTTTGAAGTGCTGCAGAGAGCGGCATGAATGTGGGAATCCTGGACATCTTTGGATTTGAAAACTTCAAGAAGAACTCTTTTGAACAATTGTGCATCAACATCGCAAACGAACAGATCCAGTTTTACTTCAACCAGCACATATTTGCCCTTGAACAGGTGAGTTTGACACACATATCATGAATGTTATAGTATGTTTGTTATCATGCGTTTTGCTAAAGATGCCAATGTAATGTACTTGGAATGAAAGCATCCACCCAACAGCACTCCTCAGCATCAAGCCTTTGAATACAATTATGCAATATTATTTGTGTGTTCACGCATCCATCAAGGCAGAGATGCTCTCAACATGACTATTTTGTTTGTTGCCGGGGTTGTGATGTGTACGGAGTTGTTGTGCACCACCAAATGACTCTCTTAATTGATTTAATGAAGTTGTTTACGCTGAAGTGCAAGAAGTCTTTACTTTCCTTGATACAGATGAATAGACATTAATCAAACAGCATTTTACCATAATGTCTTTAGTCTGTTTTAACTTTGCAACAGTCCTTCTAAAAGCAATTACACAGCAACAGGTGACAATGGTATTTATACGGCACATTTCATTGCATACAAACTCAAACTGCTATGCATACATACATTACATGTACATAAGAATACTGTAAACAAAATACAAATGGTATGATTTATTCAGGGATTAGTCTCTGCTCATTCATTTACAGTTTGCAGCACTCTCCAGGACCAGAACTGTTATTGGAATCTACATTTAGCTTTTACACATTGATTACAGTAATGATCATTATTAATAAGACTTTAAGCTCTTGGAAGAGTTTTTCCTCTACAAGGGCTGTAAGGCTGTAGGGCTGATGTTCAGTAGAAAAGAGTCTTTTTTATTTGGTGTGGATGTCTTTAGTCTCACTGTACATAGAGACTGATTATTCTGAGTTAATGACTTAAACATGAGGATGGTTTAGATCTATCGGTTCCACTTTATTAGTAAAATATATATTTAAAACAACTTTTTGATCTGAAATTAAATAGATGCAATAATATAATATGACTCTGGGTTATTTGCTAATTGAAATAAATTATGAATAAGTAAGTGGCTCTATTTGTTAGTTCAGAGCTGTTTTATGCATTCAGTAAAATACTCTATTATGCTGTAAACTTCAGCCGTAGAAACACACACAGCCTGCTGCAGCTGTTTGGTTTTGTTGATTAGAAACTTATTTTTCCCCTCACACATGCACAAAATCATATTTAGCCCAGATTGTTTAATTGGGTCATTTAGGGAAATCTCTAACTAGATTGTTCTACATTCGCTGACTCTAATTAGATGGAATACCAGAGTGAGGGAGTGGATGCCAGCCTGGTGGAGTACGAAGACAACAGGCCCATCCTGGACATGTTCCTCCAGAAGCCCATGGGTCTGCTGTCCCTGCTGGATGAGGAGAGCCGCTTCCCTCAGGCCACTGAGCAGACCTTAGTGGGTAAGACTGCAGCCACACCTACACGCTCAGTCATCAAACAAACACAAGTCAAAGAAAATGAGATCAGAGGTTGTTGTCCTCTTTTGAATGTAGCTGCAGCTTTTCCCACAGTTTTAACAGTTTTTACTACACGGCTCTGCATAAAGCCTTTTTTGTGTGTTTAATTTGATCTTTCTTTGTCATTTCTTGTTTTTACAGATAAGTTTGAGGACAATTTGCGCTGCAAGTATTTCTGGATACCGAAACGTGTGGAGCTTTGTTTTGGAATTCAGCATTATGCAGGAAAGGTATGAAATGAGATTGATGGTTTTAAGCCTCTAAACTAAACTATAATTTGAATTTACCCTTGAAAATTCTATTTGCCTGGGTAATAATTAATGATCATTTATTGATTTTCCACAACTATATGATTATATTGTGTTATCCTTTCATAAAGTTCTGTTGTATGAATAAATGAAAATATAGTAATTAAAAACCAGAAAGATTAAATGTGTCAAGTAATATTAATGATATAATGTATCAATAAATCCTCAGTTTTATCATTTTACATGTGACTTTGACCATTTATCACATCATGATATACATCGATTTTAGAAAAACATTCTTCCTAATATGATGATATTAATTTCAGCCACATACAAGAGTTAATAGTAAATCGGGTTGGCTCCTTAAAGGTCAGTGTGTAGAATTTAGTGGCATCTACTGGAACAGACTTGGCAGAAATGGAATATAATGTTCATTCATATGTTTTAATTAGTGTGTAATAACCTGAAAATAAGAATCATTGTGTTTGCGTGACCTTAGAATCCTTTATATCTACACAAGGAGTGGGTGTTCTTCCATGGAGCCCACCATGTTGCACCACCATGTTTCTACAGTAGCCCAGAACGGACAGACCAAACACTGGTTCTTGAGAGGGCCTTTTTTCATGAGGTTTGCCTCCACTGTTGGTTCTCTAATATGCTTTGAAGGGGAGGGGAGGGGAGAGGTATTCAGTTGGTTGCAGTCTGCAACCTCACTGCTAGAGGCCACTAAGTTTTACACACTGGTCCTTTAAATTTGTGAATGCAATATTTTTTGTGTGAATTTCTTCTGTGTATATTACTCGACAGGTAATGTACAATGTTAACGGATTTTTGGAGAAAAACAGAGACACTCTTCCTGCAGACATCGTTGTGGTGCTGAGAACATCAGAGAACAAACTTTTGCAGCAGCTGTTTTCCAGCCCCTTAACTAAAACAGGTATGCTATAATACAGACCTCAGTACATACTGTACAAATGTAGAACATCTCAGCCACTGACACTTAACAGGAACATTATTCTACCGCTAACCAAAATGCAAATGAAAATGGAAACTTTTCTTTGAGACAAACTATTGTTAACAATAGCAGGTTTCTGACTGTATTACTCTGTGAATTGTGCTGGTGTCTACTGCTTCCATAAATGTTCAGGTAAGTGGGTTTCTTAAAGACGCTGCTCCCAGGCATCTCCTGGTCCCTCTTCATTTCAAGCCTCTGTGTGCCGTGCTTGGATAAATCTGCAGTCTCCATTATCTCTTGAGAGGCTCAGCTCTCTGCACGGCGCTCTGTTTTTATTTTCACTAAGCTGTCCCTCTTGGTTTCCCACTGCTGAATGCTATCTACAGATTGTGGGTGCAGTGGGATATTTTTATGATAAGGTTTCTAAATACCCAGGGGATGAAGAAACCATATTTAGAGAACACAAAAGCAACTCTTCCCACCTCTTTTCTGTTGGTTAAATGAAGGTAGTAATGTGCTCGTCATTAGCTGTGGCTGAGGCCTCCTGGTCACTTGACTTAGCTGAAATGCTAATAGATGTGTTGAATTATCAGATTCCCACTCCCGACTTTATTTCAGCTAAGCCACATTATGTGATTCACTTCCTTTTTAGGGAGCTGTAAATGCCTGCTTTCACTCCCAGCGGCATTAAAGGAGCTTCAATTCACAAAAGGCACCTTAGCTGAGACTCCAGTAGGAATCTGTGTGATGTGTCTGTAAACTTCAATTGCAGGTTGTTCACAAGAGAGCCTTCAGCCACTTCCTTTATGCAATTAATGGCTTCAGAGGAGTACAATCTATAAAAATAAATTCAGTAAACACTTAATTTCAGTACAGACAAGTGCAGTGAGGAACTGAATACAAACGAAGATGTGCTGTAATGTTTACTGCTCCTGAAATTATGTCAATTAGGTCTAAAAGCTTCTTTATTTCCTTTTGTGTAACTACACTTTTGCCCAACATTCAAAGTAGTGGATCAAGTCAGTGTTATCATTTATCGCCGAAATAAACAGTTTGAATGGTAGTTTTAGTGTACACTTATTTTTCCATGTTCATTTAAAGGAAATGTGTCTGCAAAACGCTCGCAGTCAACTCTGTTATTTCTTTGGAGTTGGAGGTCCAATTTTCTCATTGCAGTTTGTGAAACTGCAGATCATCTCGTTAGATAAAAGCTATGAAACGCTCTGCTCCGTCTTATCGTCCTGGAAAAGATGCAGCGCCGTTTTAAGGGAGATACAGTATAGCATAAGAAAATTATAAATCTATTCTTCAGGGTAAAATTTGTGGGGGGATTTAATTTGCATTTTACTCCACATTATAGATTCACTGTTATCTGTGAAATTACCATTATCTGGAGGGATCTGATGGAAATCTGTTATACCAGGGTGGTTTCACACTCTTGGGTCGACTCCTCATAGTGTCACCACTAGGGGACACCCTCGTAGACCTGCAGTCTGGCTGTGATGAAAGTGAAATAATGGATCTTGGATATCAAACCACACACACACACACACGCACACACACACACACACACACACACACACACACACACACAGAGAGAGAGAGAGAGAGAGAGACATATATGTACTAAATATAAATGTTTCTGAATCAGTACACATATCAAACAGCAATAACAGAAAAAAATTCTTCCAAGTCAGATGAATCGCTTGTACTTTATGATCACTTAAAAAAAATCAAATATAAAACACAGTCCAAATGTATGTAATATTTCCAGAGACTTGTATTCCTTTCCCATGCCAGATTGAGAATGTGATGGTCTGACAATCGATGAGGTTCATGTTTTGGAGAGCAGCAGTAAACTAGCATTGCCCCAGAAAGTAAAAGGCTCCCAGGCGGTGAATAGAGAGGCCACTTAAACCCTGCAGAATGTGGGTCCTTGAGGCTTGGACATGTGGTGGTGTTTTGTCAGAGGAAATGGGATGTATTTGCATGGACAAATTCCTCAGAGCTAGGGCCTTTCCCAGATCAGGGGGATCACAGTGTTTGAATTGGCTGGGCTCCGTCGGGCCTACCAGGGCCTGGGCAGCCTGCGGTCACTCTGTGTGTGTGTGTGTGTGTGTGTGTGTGTGTGTGTGTGTGTGTGTGTGTGTGTGTGTGTGTATGTGTGTGTGTGTGTGTGTGTGTTCCCTCAGGGCTGCCTGGCCGGGCTGCTTGTAGCACAGCACATCTGCACACACACACACTGCACCTCAAGACTTCCAGCTCTTTGTCAGAGCACAGTGCAAATGAAGGATGTGCTCCTGATGTGAAATTTACAGATACTGTAGCGCAAAATACATTTCCTTAATTTTTCTGTCTTATTAATATGCACATTTATCTTTGCCAGGATTTAAACACTTTATATGATATATGTGTGTATGGGGAGGGAGGCTATACCTGCACTGCAATTGGTGTTTTATTAGGAAGCAAGCCAGCTGAGAATTTG
Source organism: Scomber scombrus (assembly GCF_963691925.1). Taxonomy (NCBI): domain Eukaryota; kingdom Metazoa; phylum Chordata; class Actinopteri; order Scombriformes; family Scombridae; genus Scomber; species Scomber scombrus. Next base: position 15,707,825 of record NC_084982.1, read on the forward strand.
AATTATTCATGTGATTAAACTTAAGCACTGCCAAGATGTATGTGAGCTGTATATGTTATGTACAGCATGTACAGTACAGAGGAGCAGAAATGTTACATCAAGCACACAGTATTTGCTCTGATTTAGCAAGTAGAAGACTTTTAGAAGCGATTTCTTTTAACATGCTACAAACTGTCTAAGAAAAAAAATTATGATCAGGCTCAAAATTTCTCCCAGAGATTGTATGTATTTGTGCTGTTAAAAAAAACAACCCAAAAAACCTTAATCCATTAAAAAAAATGAGAAAACTTCAACTTGAATGAGTCTTGGTGACTTTGATGAATTTGTGGATTTACTATCCAGACAATTTCTGGCACATATTTCCATCTTCAGGAGAGTCTTGTTCATGTTTGCAGTCGCGATTGCAACACTGTGAAATACCAAAACAAGCTTATACTTGCAAATTTAGTTTCCACAATATTCTCCTCTGAGATATCTGAGATTACAAGTTCAAGTCCGTCATCTATGTAGCACAATTTACATATTGGTTTTACATCTTCACATGAAGCCACAGTTGCAGCTTTCCCATACTTGGCATCTCCCTCTGTCTCTTTTCATGTCAGGAGATCCTCCTGTGCAGAAATGACAGGCTTCATCCAGCGATATGACACATTTGGCTCTTTGTTCTCTCCCAGTAGAAGCCCTTTTTTCATCCCAGTGGGCAGATACCACAGTCTTTTCACTAGACTTCAACACTCTCCCGCTACCTAGAGAGACACTCACCAAGTAATTCATAAGAGTGGGGACAAATCAGACCCTAGTAACTAGCGTGCATCTGTGTCAGCAGTTGTCTAGGTAAATTATTCTGTAGTAGTCTAAATAAAAGAATACTACTTTTCCTTGACGAACACTTCATCCTGAGTAAAAATCAAACTGGCTTCCTCCCAAAACACCACACCACCCTATTTGTCATGAAGGGCTCTATTACAGACTTATACATTGTGGTATGGGAGGAATAGGGGGGTATGATCTAGTTAAATTGATATATTTGGAAATAGACATCCTGTTAAACCTGGAGACAAACAACCTGAATTGTTCAGCCAGAGAAGAGTTGCAATTTAAGTCTGACTTTATTTAAATGAACTTGCTGTGCAGTTGAATCTCCTCTTAGACAGGGAGTTGAAGTCTCTGTTTTATGCTAATGACTTTGGTCTACTGTCTCCTACTGAATTAGGACTACAGTAACAGCTGGACATACATGGAAAAGTACTGTCAGAACTGGGCCTTGGCAGCAAATAAGAAGAAAACGAATGTCATGATTTTTCAAAAAATGCCCTAGATGTGAGGAGAACAAATACCTATTTACCATAAAAAATCATATCCTTGAACATAATATGAGTTATACCTTGTAACAATATTAGCATAAGGGAGTTTCAACAAGACAGTGAATGCACTAAAAAAAGAAGCTTGAAGAGCCCTAAATGCAATTAAGAAGAGTTTGTTTTAACTTCCAAATTCCAATTGAAATCTGGTCCAACATTTTTGATAGTGTAATCCAGTCTATTATGCTGTCTGGTAGTGAAGTCTGAGATCCAGTCAGTCATTGTAGTTTAACTCATTCAGGCAAACATCCAACAAAATATTTTACACATACACAGAAAAACATCAACAAATGCTTGTAGAGCAAAATTAGAGAACTAGAGAGCACTCAATTTTTGTAATCACCTTAAACCCAGCTCCTTAGACACCATCCATACCAAAGCCCTCAATACCCAAGATCCCAGAAAGTCCCCTATATCAGCTGGTGCTGAGACATACTCTGACCAGTCTCACACCAGCACTGCTTTGTAAACACCAATCAGCGTAAACCAAGTCAGGACACAATCTATCTGGACGTTAGAAAGAAGAAACTGAAAGCCAAAGTAGATTTAAATGTTATCTGGTCCTAAAAAGAGATTATGAATTGGAAGAATATCTCTCTTAAGTCAGAGATAGAAAGAAGAGACAGATTATAACCAAGTACAGGCTCAGTGATCATGAACTGGCAATCAAAAAAGGTCGACACAAAAAAATCATGGCAACTAAAAGAAGCCAGATGTGGTCACTGTTCGACAGGTGAGGTTGAGACAGAAATGCACTTCCTGCTACTACTACTTAATATAAAACATTCAATAAAATAAGGAACATTTACTTTAACAAGTTCAGCTCTAAAATGTCAGATTTCAAACATCTTAATGACTTATCAACATTAGAAAAATAGTCCTAGCAGAAGGAGACAGGGCTTTATTGTTTTATTGCTGCCCAAACACACAAATTCATAGTATTGTTATTTTGTACTGTTTAAATATTGGTATGAATTGTGTTTTGATGCTATGGCAACATTGTTCTCGAAACTTTAATGCCAGTAAAGCCCATTGAATTGAATTCATACTTCTGCTCAGTTTTTCCCCCTCATTGTGGTATTGGAGAATGTTTTGAGTCAGCAGTAGGAATTTGACGGCCTTGCACATCAATAGTGAGGAGCCGGCTTTCCTAAGTCACATGGTACAACATCCTTTGATAAATGCAACACTGTGTTGTGTCACTAAAAGCCAATTACACCATGCTTTTTATGATTGATCTGCTCTGACAGTAGTGGATGGCATTTAAATCAACAGCCCCCGGAGCCATCTCTAGGCATAAACGGTGGTGGTTATAGAGGGTGGGGAGGGTGGCAGGGGGTTATGGGTGCTTTAATCTCATTTGCTTGGTTGCTGAGTTGAGTTTCTAGATCACATGTTTTGAAAAAGAGAGCGGGAGAGCGACGGAGATATCCAGCAAGCCTCTGCTCACTCAGCTCGGAAAGGCTGCTCTCTCTTACAACTTTGATTGTCCCCCGCGTAGACAGCTCGATCCACAGCTTCTGAAGTACAAGGCGCACACTGGCACTCATAAAAGCGTGTAGGGAGGTGTCATATTGAACGCAGGATTGCTTTTTAATCCCAAGCACATTGACTATTCTTGTCAATAGAACCCCAATACAACTGCCAGCTTGAGCTTTTTTTTTCCCCCTACAGGATTCTTGCTGGGCTTAATTTTCAAAGTGAACGCACAGATGCCAAGGAAGGCTTTTTTTTCCTCTTTCTGCCCCCCACCTCCCCTATCCCCACCCCCTCCCCTCCTTCCCCCTTTTCCCCCCACACTCTCTGTGTTTGTCCTGGAAGTCCATGCCAAGAGCAACATGCGTGAAGCAGAAACGATCAGTGGGACGCTCCTCCACCGCCTGTTTCTCAAGACTGAATGACCTGATGGGAAATATTCCCCTCACCTGCTCTCCTCTTAGCATTAGCCTTCTAATTATTACACTTCTACGTGAAAACTCTTCTTCTACTTTTTATTTCCATTGTATGACAGTTTGAGTTCACTGACAAAAATAAGAACTGCTCCTAGCTGTAATTTAAAACATATGTGGCCTTTTTTCTTCAACCGAGTCTACTGTCAAAGAACAAATCTTCCCTTTTCTTGCTCGTCTCTGTGTTTGAGTAATTATTATCCACATCATTAGACAAGTTCCCCCACTGTATCTAAATTAGAAGGTCTTCTTTCAGGCCGGACATCACAGGTGTTCCCTTGGTTTCATGTCTCAGGAGGCGGAAATCTTTGAGGATACTGACTATTAACCCATGCTCTAATCATCTAGTCAGGAGGGGATATGAAACCCGCCAGAAGAATGAATTAATACGACCCGCCAAGGAATACATGAAGAAAGCAGTGAGTGTCCATTTGCAAGGCTTAGGTACAACTGTCACAGTTTCTCTCATCGCAGCGCAGCCCCTTCATCTCCCCTTGATGGTGTCATGGAAGTGAGAGGCGTGAAAGCACAGTGACACTCCACGAGCCCGTTCCACTCGCAGCCGCTAATTCATCATGACAAATGTGCTCAGATGATCTGGCCCAGCAGCACTAATGGGGAGAGGAGAGAGCGCACTTCATTTGCACAAGACCCACTCCAATTAATCCATCCAGCTTTACTCTGGGCTAATTGGAGCGGGGCCCTCCCTGCCTGTGTGCTGGTAATATACCCGACACAGTTTTAACAGCTCCTGTTCTCAAAGATCATACTTTTTTTTGTGTGTGTAGATTTTGCCAAAGGGGCATTTGAGGTTGTAAAATCTGTCCCGCTGATCCTAAACACAAGGCCTTCTCACAAACATGTGTTTATAATGAGCAATTCTCATATTTCCCTGTGATAATATTCCTGCTTCTATTTCCAGGTTCAAATTTAAAATAAACAGATACAAAAGTGCATTTTTCAGCGTGACATCTTGAGATTTTTTTGTTTGCCAAATGCAACATTTATTAATAGCAGAATTTATGAGCAGATAAATAAATAAAAATTAGCAGATAACTGTCAAATGTTAAAAGCAGCACCATCGCTAGCTTAAAAGAGTGTTTGAGTCCTTTTGAAGTGCTCTCACATCATATGTTTTGGGTTGTTTTGACTACAACAGTGTGTGTGTGTGTGTGTGTGTTTATGCACATATATGTATATATGTGTGTTTGTCCCATGAGGCATTCCTTTGGCTCACTACAAAACCTTTGGCACATGTAGGACATTCTTTGTCTATAGTTAGCAATGGTCTCACTGTTAATTAATCCATCATAAACTGATGTTGATGTCACCAGTGTTTGATTGATGTTTCTAATACACATTTGATAGTACCGAGTCCTCGGAGAAAAACAAGCCCCTTGTCAGGCGGTGTCCTTAACAACTGACACAAGTCTTGAAATTGTATTGCAGTAGCAGACTCCATATTTGCATTTTAGAAGTTCGCCCGTGTGCGGTAGAAAATCTAGAACAATTGTTGGCCTGTCACTTCAGCTTTATCTTAAAAAACTTACAAAGGTTTTCCTCCTCGCCGTACACGGCTGCTTGAGTAATGCAGCCTCCTGTGTCTGCAGACGTATTTTTCTAAAGGTGTGTGTGGCACATCTGTGCAGCTATTGTTTATTCATGGAGTAAACCCTTTGAAATGTGTTAAGATACTTCCCACTCATTATAAAAATCCTGCCACCCATGGATTAGGACTTTGATGTCACCAATCCTGCTTCAAAGGCTTCTTTCACTGCTATTAATCACAGTTTAGCCTCTGAAGATATAGCCAGAGAAAACATTTGGACATCTTGTGCAGAAACTTTGAAATGTTCAGACTGTCTTGCATATGCTATGTTCATATCCTTTCCGCTGTGTGTGGGGCTGTTGGACTGCTGTGCATGCAGCTGCACTCCTGAGTCCATGGGATTCAGCTCATTTTTATGCTCCTACTGAACTGTCTTTTATATTGTCCTGCAGTATGAACACTACCATGGACATAGCAGTGTAGTCTTCCTTTTTATCTCGCTTGTTGAAAAGAATAAAACATCCAAAGTGTTTGTTTAATTATTCACACTCAATAATATTTCCATCCCTTTATTTCATACTGCAGTTCAAAGATTTTTCAAAGATTTAAAAAAAGCTCTCATGACCGCAGATTTCACTAAAATTGCATTTTCTCATTATGAATGTCTTATGGTTTTTGGTTTTGTTTTGAACAGGAAATCTGGCAACATCCAGAGTCAGGGTTACTGCTGCCTCCCGATCTCTGCCTCCGCAGCTCAGTTCAGGACGAACCAAGGTGAGGCTCCTGTAACACAAATCATCACATCTGAGAGCATAATGCTTTTTATTTGTTGCTCACAGGCATCGCACCATAAGAAAGCCAGTAAAAAACCTGTGCTGTGAAGCATAGCCACATTAATTGACTACCCTGTTATATTTGCTCTCTTGCTTGTGGTGATGCAGCATCGCCATCTGGCATTTGGTGTCGACGGCATAAAAGTAGCTTTTCAGACTTGCTGTTAAACTATTGTTGTTTTCTGTTGTTAATGGGAACTAAAGTATTGTAAAGATTTAAGTTTCTTTTTGTAGGATCCCACAAATTCACAGAATCAGCATAAATAACTGCATCAACATGCTGAAGCCATGATAGTTTAATGAGCTTAATATTCCACAATGATCTTTCATGTAGCAGCTCTCAAAGGAAGAAACTATTTGAATCCAGTGTTGTCTATTAATCATGTTCATACTGAGGTTCTTCATGTAGAGTGTGTTTGTCTTTTTATGGCGGCACTAACACAACACTGTTAACAGCATCAAAAATGCCTAAATGTTTCTTCGTAGCAGGAGATTTCAAACTTTCCCACTTTTGGACACAGTTTCCTTTCATTGTGTCTATTCCACATTATTTAAGGGGAAGCACTTGGTTAAATCATGTTTGTATGATATAATTTCTCATAAAACTGAAACTATCTTTGTCCTTTATATTTACCAGTTGCACATTTTGTCTTGGTTTGTTTATAGAGAAAAGAAGCCACATTTTGATTTATAGTGGAAAGCCCCTTAAAAGTGAATTTCAGCTTCTTTACTGCTTGTCTATCCACTTCTCTCTTCCTTTATTTCCATGTTATTCGCCGACATGTGCCGTACTCAAAGTCTCCCAAATACCTATTGAAGGTAAGGCTTCTGTTGAAGATAACAAATATATTTTTTGATCACAGACCAGTTGCAAACTGCAAGCAGTCTTTGAATCCACATGATTCACTGAAACCAAATGAGCATCATTGTAATTCAAAATTGAAACTTTAACTATGTTTCTCAAACTCTGAATCATATGCAGCTTGTAACATCAATCACAAGTCTGGCTTTGGAAAATGCAAATCATTTCTTTTGAACTGTTTCTCACACAGCCACAATTCTGACATATTAATGTAAACAAATGCACTGTGATGTATCTTTTTAGATTATAGGAACGCAGGCTAACATTAGGGGGAAAAAATAACAGTGAAAAAAAAAACTGTTTCACTTTGTTGAACTTCCCCTGCTCAGTTATTCTCGAACAAGAAAGGACCACTCAGTGGGATTGATGTAATATGTATGCCATCATCTTCTCAATCAAAGTGGGGAAAAGTTGACAGAAGCCGACACTTACGAAAAGTTACCAGTAGGATCAGATTAAAGTAATGCGACGGTTGTTAAAATAGTGGATTCGGAGATGACTGTTTGTACTTCTGTGTGATCAGAACAGAAAACTCTCAAGGCGTTCGATTCCTCCCTTCATGTATCTCAGAGAACGTACCTTTCTTTCTCTGTTCCAGGATGAAATAAAGTATTAAGATATGCACTTTGCTACGTAGACTTACCATAAAATATCTATTGCATCATTAATTTTGATGAAGCCATGAACTGCGAAAGCCATTAGAAAGCTTGTATTGTGTCCTCGTTAATCCGTCGTCGGGATGACTGTCTGCTTGGTGACGGCTAGTCTCATTACTCAGAATGCTCTGCAATTTTCCCGTGCCCCACAGCAGTGCAGAGTTATTCTCTAGATTGTTAGCTTTAAGTGTTTATGGGGCCATGTTATACAGACGGCTCAGTTAGTACAGCTGTGTATTCCCAACTGGCCCATTTAGAGGAAAGGGACCTGCTGTAATAACGTCTTTATCTTTACACAGACCGCCGAAGACTTCAGGTTGCAAATGAACCGCACCTAATTTGAATCTGCTTCTGGCCTTGTTTATCAATGCGTCGCGTTCATTGTCAATGTTTGTGTTCAGGTGGACACCATGGAGATGATGCGTCACCCTGAAGAAACCACCAACATGAGGAGACAGACTGTGGCCTCCTATTTCCGTGTAGGTTTCTTCCCCCTTTCACTCTGCTCAACAGTCTCACAGCCAACAGAATGTATCATTTTAATCAGAACGTTTTTCAGAAATAACTACAAAAGCAGAAAAAGAACTGCTAATGTCAACAAAATGACTCGTTTTTTGGAAGGTAAGACTGTTGAATGATTGTTTTGATTGTCGTTCATAAATGTTCACCTTCAAAAAACAGTAGAGCAAATTGAAGTGTTGCCATCTTAGTCATTCCCTGCAGAAATGTGAAATGCACTGACTGGATGCTTGACTGTTGTAGCCAGTGTAACAGACTTACAGTAATAGCTCACATGGTAAATTCAGCATAATCTACATTTCTACATAAGTGATTTCATTCATACATCAGCACCACACTCACTTCAATGTTGCTCTGATTTTCTCTTTTTGAGAGAAACATTCTTTATCCTCACTGATTATTTTTGATTCACTTCAGTTCTGCTTTTCTGCACTTTCTCACTGTTTAATTCTCAAGCTTTATTTGCATAAATGCAACACCTCCTGCAGACTTTTCACAATTAAAGCATTCCAGGATAGTGATGGGATTATTCTTGCTTATCCACTGGAGGGCTTTTAACGTGAAACACACAAAGGAAGTGCTGAAATTTCATTTAGGAAATAAAGGCCTGCCTCAATTAAAAGCTCAGTGAAATAAAAGGTTTCTAACAAAGTGATTTCATCATTATCAGGAAATGATTTAAAGCTGCACCAATCTTTATGTTTAAAGGCAGTAAAACCATATATTGTGTTTTATATTCCATTCATTCTTCTTCCTGGTCTACATTACCGACAGTTGAGCTTAACTCAATTCAGTCAACTGTATAAATTGAGTTGTTTTTTATATGGTTAAATTACTGTGTGTAAAAAGGGTTTACTTTAAGCAACAAACGCAGTAAAATTGAATCTGCAATGTAGCTTTAGGCAGTATTTCAGTATCTTCTGCTCATTGTTTTGGTTTTCCACTTTCTCCACTCTTATAATGTTGTATTCAACCTTAGCAGCTAGTTGTTTTCAGAAAAAAAAGCTCTGATAAACTTGCTGTATATTACCTCCCCAGCACCAAATGGCAGACAGACAAAGTTAGTGACTATTTAGTGAACGCAGTGGAGCATTTAGTAGTTGATGAACCAGATTTGCCATCAGGAGTTGGTCAGTGCAAGAAAAAGGAGCTAAGCGGCCAGCGACACGAATCCAAATGAACGATAATGTTGCTCTGTTTCTGCTCGATGTGTGAATAGGCAAATATTTGCCATAGAGGTTTTAAAATATAGATGTGCACAGGTTGTTCTGCTGCCAAGTGCCAAAAAATCAATGAATGCAGATTTAAGCAATTGTATATTTCAAACATTACCACAAATTATTGCAAAAATATCACAAAAATGGCATTAATTGACTTTTTAAAAAAGAATCCTCTGCATATTTAACTATTTGTTTTTGTTATATGAAAATAAAACTCTCTGCCATACTCTGTTGGGACTGATTAATACTGTCAATTACTATTCAGCCTGTACTCTGGTATCAAACACGTCTATGTCTGGAAATAGTTGGATGCCCTTTGAAGACCAAATCATCTTAACTGAACTGACACTACCGGACTTCAATAATATGAATTCATGTGATAACTCCTCTGTGGTTTTCTTGTGTTGCCTCTGCCCACTGATTTCTTTCTTATTATGTGTCTGCAGTACTCTCTGATGGACTTACTGTCCAAGATGGTGGTGGGTCAGCCGCACTTTGTGCGCTGCATCAAACCTAATGATGACAGGCAGGCGCTGCGATTCTGCAAGGAGAGGGTGATGGTGCAGCTGCGCTACACGGGGATACTGGAGACAGTGAACATCCGCCGGCAAGGCTACTCCCACCGCATCCTGTTTGAAGACTTTGTCAACAGGTAATAACGGTGTTGAGACAAGCAGCACCTCTACTCTGCAGCATGCACACATGCTGAGCGCCGACACTACCCCAGAGATAGTGCAGAACAAGTGAGCCATGCTCCGCATCACACAAAACATGGGTTCTTTAATTAGATAGGGGTACAAGTTGAGCAGAGCAAGAGGCTGACTAATTGGTAGTCATTAGTGATAGTGCAAGACTAAATCCTACAGCTCTTTTAACTGGGTGGATACTCCAGTGTGGAAAATATGGATAAAATTCAAACAGGGAGGAACTGTGATTATAAGGGGTGATGCATTTTAATGGATTTCTTTTTTACTATTCATGAAGAGTTTGTTCTTAAACTCAGTGACCTGGAAAAGCTCAAATGTAGTTTCCCTGTCCCATTGGTATTGCATTAGAACAAAAAAAAAAAAAAAAATTTCATCATTAGGAGGGCTTTACATAAGTTGTGTTGTTTTTGTTTTTAAAAATGTGGGACATGATTTAATCACTGTTAATCAGTGCTGCACACTTCTATTCAAATGTCCAACCCCAAATTTAAAGTACATACCTAAAAATCCTCAGCCCTCACATGTGTGTACATAGACGCGTCATTGGGAAAACGGAGGGAAACTTTTGTTTGATCAGTTTTCCTTTGAAAAATGTTCTAGCCACCTCTAATGTGGAGGCTTAAACATGATATGAAGTTTAATTAACTCAGGCTTGTGTCCTGTAGGAAAAACCTTCGAGATGGTTGGTTAGTCTCACTGCTTTAGGGAAGCTTAAAAATTGTTGTGCCTCATTTTGACCTAATTTTTGCCCTGGTGTTAAAGAGTGATTATTATAAGATCGTCAATTACCTGATGATTTAACTGCTCTCTCTGTAGCACCTGTGCATGAGGTGTGTTTGTGCGTGAGATTGAGAGAGTATTACCACTTCAGACTACATTTAAACCCTGCTATTGAATCCATATCATCCTACCTGAGCCAGGCAGAAGTCGTACAGACAGATCCGAATGGCTAAACTGCACCTTTAGTGAAAACTGATTTAAATTTGTGCTCTCATATCAAAGGCTCGTCTGATGTTGCCAAGCAGTGCTTTGTATTTACCATCAAAGAAATAACAGGTATCAACAGGAATTAGAATGAAAGCCTGTAGACTGAGGCGGGGAGGGGAGGGGAGTTCAAAGAAGTTTTTCTTCTTGTTGTTCTTCTTTTTGACCAGCACCAGAACACAAGAGATGAACTAGTAGTTTAGAAGCCTTGATGTCCCTGAGCAAACAGTCAGAGCCACTTTGTCCTATGCTGGTATTTTGTAAACTACAACAAGAGGATCAGTGGATGGTCCCAGACAAACGTGCAGCAGGGCTGATGCACACTGATAGGACCGGGCTGATGGGCATCTACTGTGGCCACTGAAATTAGAGACGATCATCCACTCAAAAGAGGTCCAACAATGGGCCTCTGTTGAAGACTCATGTCTCCATAGGGCTCATTTTTCTGCACAGTGTAAGCAGGCGGTTTTTCCAACTGTGGGGCCTCTGTTGATGTTTCTGGTAGTTGTGTGGAGAATGGTATAAAGATCTCTGGTCTCTCCTCTTGAACAGGGTTGGGTTAAATTACTTTAAAATGTTGACGGCTGTTGAAGACGAGCTACATGCTTGAAATTTGTTACATAATCCGCTGGGGCTACCAAAACTGAGAAATCTAATCCAAGTACTTGCAGATTTCACAGTTTACACCACAGTAACGTAGATAAGAGTAGTAGTAGAGAAAGTCTTCAAAGAGTTTATTGAGTTTTAGAGGTGCTGGTAGACTGATATTGTTACCTTGTGACAGATCCAGGCTAGCTGTTCACCCTGTTTCCAGTCTTTATGGTATGCTAAGCTAACTGTCTCCTTTCCTCAGCTTCATATTTATCATACAGACATGAATAATATCAATCGTTTCATTTAAAAGAAGTAAATGAAGCTAATTATTCCTTTCAAATTTAAAAAATGTATTTTACCAGCAATATGCAGTAATCTATCTTCCATACTGATGCCTTGCCTTTTCCACAATTTGGTGCAATCTTCTCTTTTTTGGTAGCTATGTTTTTGTGTTTGATGGTTTACTTTCCTGTAGCAAACTGCAAAAATGAAAATGATTTAAAAGGAAAAAAGAACAAACACTGAAAATCTAATCATGTATTCCTTAAACTGTTAACTTTTTTTTTTTTTCAAATGTTATCTTTGATGATTAGGTTATTTCGTGACCTGACATCTTATCAGCTTAATCAAATTATTAATTTTTTCTCCCTTGGGCTCCTCTTTCAGATATTACTACCTTGCGTTTCGGGCTCACCAGATGCCTGAGACCAGTAAAGAAAATGCTGTTGCCATACTGGAGCGAGCCAAACTGGAGGGCTGGGTGCTGGGGAAGACAAAGGTAATGTGATTATTACAGGAAAAGAACAATTAATACATCCCATTCTTGGCTGCCCACCTTGACTGAAATACTGGGATATGCTAACCTACTCTAAACGTCCTGTCAGGTTTTCCTGCGGTATTACCATGTGGAGCAGCTGAACCTGCTGCTGAGGGAGGTGATAGCGCGGGTGGTGGTGATGCAAGCTTACACGAAAGGCTGGCTTGGGGCCCGGCGTTACCGAAAAGACAAGGAAAGGAGAAAACACAGGGCTATCATCATCCAGTCAGGTACTAATATTAATGAATCAGTAAACAGAGGATGGATAATTCGAACTGAACATTTCTGATGTATTCTTTTATTGCCTGATGATGAAACAGGTGCGAATACGTTATTAATGTGACCGCCGGTTTCTTAATGACCCCTGTCCTATTATGCACGGACGAATCTTCATAAAAGAGATGAGTTTGATAACCACAGCTTGACCTACGAGGGTTAAGAGCAATGCTTCAGAGTAGACAATAAGACTTCACAGAGTTCAAAGGGATCCATCCCTCTGCCACCTGGTTTAGCAGTGTTTTGAAGTGGGATCTTGTGTAGTATGTGCCGTCTATTTTGTTTCACAGAGGTAGGTCAGCAATCTCTTACCCACACACACACACACACACACAAACACACACTGTCTCTTTCTCTTTCTCCAGTTTGGAGGGGCTATGTCGCTCGACAGAACCTCAAGCAAATAAAAAAGGAGCGGGAAGAGGCCGCCGTCCGCATACAGTCAGGTAAAGAAATGCTTATATTTTCCTCTGAAGTTCTTGATACACTCAAGTGCAGACCTCTGGAATTTCTCACTTCGCTCTGTGTCCGGTAGAAATTCAGGCCACTTTTTCATACATTTTGAAAAGGAAAAGGGATGAAGGCCTGAAAACCTTACATCTTTGTGAAACACCTTTTTGATCTCAATGAGTGGCCTACGAAACAGTAATAATTAATTAATAATGCATAGAGAAAAGCTTTTGAAAGTTTGGGCAGCATTTGGTCCCCATGTTTCAGAAGAACAGTGCATACTGAGATCCTTTTTTCCTTTCATCTCTTTCCCAGTAAAGGCAAGAGAGGGGCTTATCCCTTCTGTTTCCTCACGACTTCCTCTCTCAAATTCCTGGCCTATTACACAGCTCTCACATACCAGAAACAAGATGCCTTTTTATACTGTCAACCTTTTCATCTGAAATGTAAATTAATTCTTACTCAGTGTGCCTTGACGAAGATCAAAGTGGGCACATTAACCTTCCTGGGTCCCCCCCCCCCCCTTGGAGCCTCTCACTGGAGGACAAGGGAGGGTGCCAAAAGGGGCAGGAGAGAGGAGGGCAGGGGGAGGAGATCTGGCATTGTTTCCCCTGGCTCTCCTAAGGGCTGCCCTCATCTGGCACATGGAGCATCTCCGTCGCCTGCACACCTTGTGTAAATGTCCTCCATTAAAACCCTTGTAAATAACGCTGCAGAATGGATAAACAGGGTTCTTGTGTGAGGAAAGCCTCTCTGATGCCACTTGTCTTTCTCTTTCGAAAAAAGTGTGTTTGTGTGTGGCCGCTGGGGTTCAGGGGGGGAGAACCTGAACCTGACATAAGTGGGGCCTCAGCCCCCCGGCGGAGCACTCCAGCACATTCACATTGTGTGTTCTCTGCAGCTTATAGCCTTTGAGGTGGGCTGCATTTGCATTTTGAAAATAAACAGATGCCTTTCAAATGTATGAGCCTGGTGGCTTCTCAGATCTCAGCGGGGCCTGGGGGACATGCTCACCATCGATCAGATTAGACCATGCAAAATAGAACCATGGCTCAACAATGTACTTGTGCTTTCTTTTCCTGTGCATATAATTTACAAGAAAAACACAAAGCCCTTTGACGGAGTAAGTCAGCAGGCTCCGTTTACTATCCATCTGAGCCCAGTATGTCTTAATAATCACACATTGTTTTCCCTTTGCTCCACTACGCTCCATAAGAGGAAGCTAAACATATTTTACTTCCTACCGGCAAATGCTGTGTTTTGAGTAAAAGGCTGGTTTAATGCTTCAATAAACTGTTGTAAACTGTGTTAATTGGAACAGTTACATTTGATATCTGTTTCACTGGATAACATGTATGTTTTTACATGCATGGCAGAGGTAAAATGGTTTACTGACTGTTTAAATGCATAGCTGACATTCATATCCTTTGCAGTTTACAGGGGCCATCGGGTGCGTCGGGACCATGGACCCCAGAGGCACAGATGTCACCCTGAGGCTGGAAGAAAGACCACCAAGGAGGAGCATATGGGGTGAGCCTTGACATCCCTTGTCCTTGAGGGTCTGTTCTCATTGGAAGAATACATTTTTTCAGCAGTTCAATTTTTGTTTTTTCTTAATCGTCTCTTCTTCCGGCGCAGACAATAGGCTTCAAATATGACTTAAATGAAACGCCTCATTGAGCATGAGGACTCACATACCTGTCAGTCACCCTCAGCCCTGTCGGACTGGCTCCTCTTTCCCCCTGTAAATGTTGTTTGAACCAGAAGAAAAAGCTCCTCCCTGCACACCTCCTCTTTCAGTTTTATAAACGTAATAAATATCTTTCCAGCAAGATAGCACACTTGTCTGACCACAAATGGGGTTGGGCGCTGTACTGGTCTCCAGATGTATGAGCTGAGGACTTTGTGTTTATTCAGCATATGGGCAGGCCAGTCATTAAGAAAGTATGTGCTAAGCAGGAGAGCAGCCACTGACTAAACAGCAGCACACGTGGTGTCCATGGCATGTTTTAGCTCTGTGTTTAACTTCTCTCTACACCCCAACTCATGATGATACCTGCTTATCTGCTAATATAAATTCCCAAATGTTACGTTTGGGATTATATGCTTAAGAAAATGTTAAAAGTATTCCTCAGGGATTTTGGTTGTAATGAGGTTTTGTTATGCAGAGCTAAAACAGAATCCAAAATGTTTACGACGAATGCCATGTGTGCGTGTAAAATCCTGTTGTTTTTTTTCAATTCACATCTTAAACCAATTCATTATCACGTTCAGATCTAGGGTGACTTTTGGTCAACGTTGTGCATCTCTCTCCAGACTCAGACTCCAAAATACTAGATTTACACATCTAAAAATGTTATGCTTGTTGTATACTCAAACCAAGCGGAGCCTCATCTGGGATTTTTCTCTCCGTGTTTACAATCATATTCCTTGGTGAGAAAAACTTCAAACCTCCACTTAACAATTCTGTTTAATCAGTGCTGGAATCTCTCCATATAGATTTATTTTGACATGATCTGGCCCATTTTCCTCCTGTAAGATCTATGTTCTCACCTACTTGCTGTTCTTTTCCCTTTTGATATCCCTCCTCTCTGCCACGCATGAATTTGGTGTGTTTGCATCCAAACAGCAGAGCCTTCAGTTGCATCATCGAGTCCAAACTGGATTCTGTTTTTCTAAACTCAAAACATGACTGCGACTGGCATGCGGCATTGTGTTTGCAGATGTTGTCTCTTTTGGTGTTTGTCTTTTTTAAATAATGCAACAATGACTGATCACACACAGAAACCTCTCTCTCTCTCTCTCTCTCTCTCTCTCTCTCTCTCTCTCTCTCTCTCTCTCTCTCTCTCTCTCTCTCTCTCTCTTCCTCCCCCTCTCTCTCTCTCTCTATATATATATATATATATATATATATATATATATATATATATATATATACAAATTGCATAATCATAAAGCAGAGCTGTTTTTGCCTTTAAACAAGAAGACTAATGCAATCAGTTTCTGCTACTAATGTATAGTATGTTGTTGTATGACATTTTATGTTCATTCCACTTATAAAGGTTTTCTCATTTTCACAGGTCAAACAGCCCCGAGAGCAAAGAGGCACATACAGATTGCATACATGAAGAAAAAGTGAGTGTCAAAATATCAATGAAATTAGCATTTTCTTACTCCTCACTTTAGCTGTGTATGTTAAATGCTGCTCCTCTACAAAGCAGCTTTAACCCAGATTAATCTTTGGGAATTTTTTGAGTCCTTGAGACAAAAGAGTTCTCTTGCTCCAACCTCCATCTCAGCGGAGAAGACAGGGTGGTACGGGAACCAGAGTATCAAAAGGCTGGAAATTCACGGCTGAGAATAAATGCTCGCTCTTCCCTGAGGTGATTTGTCTTTGCGCTCCTCTTTCTACAGATGTTAGACCCCTTTTTTAGTAAAGACCTGAGGTTCTTTGGTAGCACTTTGATATCCTGCTCGGATTCAATATGTGAAATAGAAGAGCCACTCCGTGACTTGGAGCACATCACAGTCTTTGAAGTCTGATCCAATTTTTGCTGCTCACCATTTGATGTTGAAAGGATGAAATGAGGAAAATGTACAGTTTTTGCCAGTAACTCTGCTGAGCATATGTAAGATTAAAAAAGCAAAATCCTTTGGAGGATGTACTTAGAAATGTTAAGCAGATTAATACTTTCCTATAGCTCTTTTATTCAAAGATAAAATTAAATATGAGAGGAAGCCTGTATGTGCTGTTTTTTACCCTCACAATTAAGTCAGTGTGGTGCTGTTTGCTAGGAGGTAGGGCTAGTAAAGGGGGATATGCAATTGCATTAGCATTTGATTAACATTGCAAAGCACATTAATGGGTTTGAGTTATATGCATACCAAATTGTAAATTGTAAATAAATGAATACAGCGTCTACATGACTAAATTTGAAAAAAAAAAAAAAAAAAACACACATTAGAGGGCTTGCTTAAACTTGTGTCTATTTATCTTGTGCTTTCATTGACATTGCTCTTCTGGGTGTGTTTACGCCTCCTCTTTCAAGGTTGGCCCCGACAGCCGAGACAGACAAGTGAAAGACATCAAGAGAGACAAAGGCAGAGCAGAAGACAGTGTAACGAAGCCTTGCAGGGAGACAGCTAGGCTGCGAGACATGCAGTGTAAACAAGGTAAGCCCGAACGCAGAGCTGGCGGGTGCAGGTAATTACACAAAGAGACAGCAAAAATCCTGCTTTAATGGATAAAGTGCCATTTTTAATACGGGACCCCTTTCAACCTTTCATCCTAGCCAATCCTCTGCTGCCATTCTTTGTTGACAGCGAAAAGAGAGAAGCATTATGGGTGATCATTTCTGCGGTATTTTAATAACCCAGGTCAGCTCATCATAAACGTCTCATGGCAAGTGGGGGGGCTTTTGAAATGGCATGAGCACTTCAAAGCTTTCGTTCTCCCGCATGGCGAGCCCTTCACTAAGGATCTCATCAATGACTCTTAATAGACCTGCACAGTAACGGTGACAAGAAAATACACAAACCCTGATTTGTTGAACATATGTTTGGTTTGCTTTTTGCCCCAGGCGATGAATTACATTAATTCCGGCTGCCTGGAAGGCTGAGTGGGTGGCTGTGCAGGGGGCCACCGATTACGGCCGTCACCCAGCCCACCGCTAGGGTAGTCTGGGTAATGGGGGCCCGGCCCTTCATTAATGTTATAGGAGAGGTATGAGGTAAGAGATGGAGGTGGAATAGCATTTAGTAGCGCGGCTGAGAGATTATGGGGATTAGACATGATAATGTAACACAGACAGGGCTCTCCAGCGGGCCTGGGATTAGTGTCAGCACGCCACAGCAGGTCTGGGTTAGATAGCGGCTAATTCGGTAATGCTGCATACAGGTGACCCCCCGCTCCCAGGCATCACTGCTGCTGAAGGGAGGCAGTGTTTGATTTATAATGTCAGAGTGATTATGGAGGGAAACATTGCAGTACAAGGGCATTTTGCCCAAATGTGTGTTTTGTCCTGCGTCACATATTCTAACACAGAGCTTTGCGTTCACAGCTGAATTATTTCCTGGTTTTTATTGTTTCTTTGCAGCCTGAAACCCTAAAAGTATGTAGGCTGTTTCATTTGATGTGCCAAACACATTCTTTTGCACATAGGACACATGTTTTCACTTTGAAATTAGTTTTAATATTCAGTGTTCAATTATATTAGAATATAGCTTATGAACAATGATCTGTAGTATTTTGTTCAGTATCACCTAATAATCTGCTTCTCAACCTTTTTGGCTTGTGACTCCTTAAAATGAAGCAATGTGTTCTTACCACACCTCTGTACAGGTTATTGTTATTGATTATGAGCAATTCTGCTACCCAGCTTGTTTCATTACACATTTCAGGCCTGAAGGGGTGAAAGTATTCACTGTTTGACAAAAAAACAACAACAACTGATGAAATAGAGCCTTGTAACCCACTGATTGTCAGTGTTAAAAATCTCCATCCCTCATTTCTGTTGAGAATTAAAAAGAATTTCAATCTGTTTCCAATAGAAATCGATTTTTTTTCAAGAATATGAGACTTTAAGGACTTTAATTACTGGGTATGGAGGAGATTTTTGCCGGGATCTTGTAGGTTGGAAACCACTAATGCAACCTGAAACTTTTCTAATTCAGTCTCATTGGCGTCATTTATTGCAGCAAGTCAAACACTTCTTGTTATGAGGTAAACTGAAAGGTCACCATGCTGAATAAATCAGCCTTTGGCACATGAATAATATTTTATAGCTGACAGTTCGGTTGTATTCTATTTAAATACCTGACAAAAAAAATCCTCTCCTGCTTCCACCGTGGGTTTCGCTAACGTTTTAGTTATTTTGTGTGGAGCGCACACAAATTTTCAGGTATTCATCGTCTCCTCTTTTCTTGCCTCGTTTATGTTCTGCTTGTGGCTCCGACTGCTTTCAGGAAACCCCATTTGAATATGTTGAGGGAGGCCACGGTGGCTCAGGCACCCAGGGCACACTTTGATCCCTGCAGATCTGAGGGCCTTTTTTTTTTTCATCCCGAGGTTGAGCGAGTCATGGAAGCCTTGCCCTGCCAGATGTTTGGAGACCGGGCTCCTTCCTGTGTCTCATCCTGCTGTCGCCTCTGGTGATCGCATCGGTTCTCTCGGGCTGGAGCTCGCCCTGGAGTGTTTCAGGACACCAGTGGAGAAAAACAGAAAATTAGCCATGGAAATCAAATTACCCCACCCCTCCAGACACATGCACACTTGCTACACCCTGCTCCCATTAATGCCAAAACACTGGGGCGTGACCTGGAACCTCTTAATGTGTTTGACGGACGTTGGGTCTTTTCTAAGTGATTTAACTAAGCTTAGTGTTACAAATGACTCGCTTAGCTCAGTTTCTCTTTCATGTATGAAACAAAGCAGACCAGTTAGAGAGATGATATGGGGAGATGTCTGTTTCACTGTATATCTGACACCAGGCCAGGCGACTATTCTCACTCTTTAGCCAAATACCCGCAGTGCTGCATTTTATGGTGGGAACAGAACATTAAAGCACTTTGTACTCCAGGCGCTCTCAAATGTCGGCAGCGGCAACCTTTGATTTCCCATGTTTTGTCAGGGAAAAAGTTACATATACACAGTGTAGTCATGTAAGCTACACACTGAAGACGATGTCACCTCTCGTCACCTGTCTCCCAAGCCTGAATATTAATACAACATGTTTGGAAATGAGTCACAGAGGCGTGTTGCAGAAAGAAAGACTTTGCTCGCATGCAGCAGATATGATCAGAGTGCTGCTTATGCTCCTCAGCGTGGTAAACAGGATGGTGCCGAGGATCAGTCAGAGCTGACTTTGTGGTTTATGAAAGCTGAGCTACTTATGTTAACAGGCTTTTTGAAGATTATAGTTGTGGTAAACATACATGTCAAGAGAGAGACAGTGATAAAGTGGAGCCACAACACAGAGACCAATTACCTCTGCGCCTCGGAAGATAGTTAACCTGGTCGTTTGAAGGGATGAGGCGAGGAGAAGAAAGAGAAAAATGAAAAGGTTGCGGAGAATAGTTGAAGTTAATGTTGACTTATTGGTTATAGTTACATCCCCTCAGTGCATAACATGGTACAGTCAATAAGAATTGATTTTGTTTGTCGCCCTGAGCCTCTCTCTCTCTTTACGCTTTATAGCTACAGCTGGGAGAGCTGTAGCTGGAAATGTGGACGCAGTTTTTACCCACACTGAGGTCAAACCCACACTCACCAGTACATCACACTTTCCTCTCCGCTCGCTCCCTCCCTCAGCTCTTAAATGTCTTCCCACATGTCCTCCCACAAGGTTTGCAACTACCAGGTGCTGCTCCACAAGCCTCCACCACCATCATCATCATCACCACCACCACCACCACCACCACCACCACCACCACCACCACCACCACCACCACCACAGCAGCAGCAGCATCACCATATCAACATGCATCTGCCAGACAAATGATCCACCCTCTCCATGTTCTCTAGACAAATACTCTCCCTCCCTCTCGCTGTCTCTCAGCCTTTTGATTTATCTGTCTGTCTCCACATATTGCTGTGTCTCAACCGGATGCCTTCAGTTTTAGGCAAATTACAGGCTCGGCGTAGCGGCAGCAGAGATTTGGAAGGGATAGGAAAGACTCAACTTAACGGAAGGAGTTGCCTCTGTCTGACGCTACCTACGTAATCCTCTTAATGTCAGTGGGAGTAGTTAACAGGATGTACTTCCAAACTACTCATCATCACAATTCCAACAGAATAATCTCTCCAGACACATAAAATCAAGGTGCAATATGATGCTCCAAGTTCTCTGTAATGTGCACATGTGGATTGAGTCATTTGATGTAGTTTAACAAAGTTTTTCCCAAGCAGCAAAACTTCTTAGTTTGTTATTGTTGTTGACAAAATGCAGTTTAATGTATTTAAATTAACCATATTTAATAGAAGTACCAGCATACTACCAATCAGGAGGGAAAAGCTTAATGCCCTCCATTAGCATATTTAATCTATTTTTGGCCTGGTTTTCTTGTCATTCATGGATCCCTCCTCTCTACTTACTTTTTACTCATCCTGCTGGATCACAGTTATACATAACGCGTATTATGTCTCTGACAGATGATTGACTTCCACAGAGTTCAGATATTTTTTTCCTCCACGCAAACATTTCTTTAGGAGTCAAAGTTCCAAATCTGCTGTCAGGGGAAATGATTGATTTTAGTGTGAAAAATTGGTTGTAAGTAAAAACATCCTCTGCTTGCATTATTGAAAACAGATTCAGGAACTACTCTTTTTTTCCAGCATTATCTGTTTGTCTTATAATGGAGAGCACATGAGTTACTATTTAACTATGATGTCTGAAATGATGAGGATGGTAATAAATCTCAGGAGTCCTGAAAAGTTCTGGAAATCCTCTTCAACTTCAGATATCTGTTTGGGGTCTTTGCAACCGAAGAATAATGTCTGTATTTGTGTGCATGTGTGTGTGTGTACGTGCACGTTTGTATGCATGTGTCTGGTTTTATATGTGTATGTGTGCGTGTGTGTGCGACAAGGCGGTTGTTAGGTAAAGAGAGGGGTCTGGGTTGCACATGCCTCATTTAGACATCAAAGGCCCCTGCTGATGATTTTTCCTTATAATCCATGCCTTTTGGTGCCTCAGCTCCCTCCATCTGAATAAACAAAGCCCAAGTGGTTCACTGTGGTCTGGGAGAAGTCAGGTGATTGCAGTATGTGATTTAGGAAGTAAATCGATACATCTCTAATTTATTCCACTAAAAATCGCTTTTAGCAGCTCTTTTATGTTGTTTCTGAGGCGCATTCAGATTTTCAAGGGATTTCAAAGTGGTATTTAGAGATGTAATACGAGTCATCTGCTGCTCTTTGAAAATGAAAGAAATACCTATCTCAAAAAGAATTCAAGCCTTTTTTTTATCTCAAGAAGCAAACATGTACAATATGTAAGTCTTTCACCAAGAAGAGCAAACTCTGCTTGGCTTTCTGTTGATAGGGAGAAATCAATATTGTATGAACCGCACTGCCTGCTGTATTCCCAGTCGACCATTATTCCTCCCCACCCCAAACAGCAGACGTTACCCACGATCATTTAGCAAACCCCCTGTGTGAGCCACTGTCTGACCCCTTCCCAGCTCTGCCTGCCGTGTCCAAGCAAGGCTCTCATGCCAGAAGCCAGTTTGGCAGCTTCCCTGCCTGTAATATATCTGCAGGAGCAGCATTCCTCAGGGGCTGGCCTGGATCAAATGGCAGTGATTTCCCAAACAGAGGCACATAGATGGGAAGCCTGACCCATCCTCTGATCTGCTACACGCTCTAATCGCTGCAGGTCAGGATGGATAAACGGTGATGTTGAACCCCGGTGTGCCGTGTTTTGGAGTCCTGATCTGCAGCGGTCGATCCAGCAGGAGGAAGAGCCAACTAACAGTTCAAGGCTGAACACGTTTAGGAAAATATCTAATCATGATTTCCCTAACCAATATTGCAATTTAAATAAATGGCAATTACTTTTTATAGACTAAACCACAGGATTTGTGTATCTGTATTTGTGGTGTTTATAGATTTAAACACAAATAATTGTGCCTGCCATGTTGTTTTCTTCATGAACAGAATCAGATGAAATAAAGCTGCTGACTGATGTTAAGGACCTACTGGGGTTCTTTTTTTTTTTTTTTTAAACCAGTAAGTCAGAGAGAAGAAAACTTGTCTGCTTTTCTATATAAAAACAAGAGTTTACAGTTACATTGGCATGCTGATATGCTCACAATGATAACATGTTGATGTTTAGAAGGTATAATGTTTACCATGTTAGCATTCAAATGTTTTTGGTATTGATCATATACTAAACTATGGAAGTTAAAAAAATGTAAAATGTCACTAAATAAAAAGTTCAGATTCATCCTCTGGAGAACACGAACAGCAAACCAACCAATAGTTGTTGAGATATTTCACTCCGGACCAAACTATTAGTATATATAATATATAATATTAGTGGGATACTTGACATCGATCAATGATACCATCAAAGTTGATGGTAAATTACATCAGACAGCCGACCCCTAACGCCTTAAAGTTAATGCTCAACAGTGTCCTGCTCTACACCAATGTGCCTTATTTATGATAAGTGTGTAGGCTCTGGCCTTACATTCATGGAACGAGATAGCCAGCATCTCCATCTCTTTTTTTATGTTTATTAGCCGTAAGCACAACAATTCCTCCTCAGCACTGAGAAGCTGTGTAACAGGAGTGTACAGCCATGTTTGGCTATGAAATTGTTCTGGTGTCACTCGCTGATTTCATGATTCTTACCAGAATATTTTGTTTGTACTCCTCCTGGCTAAGCCTCATCTGCAGAGGCATAAACAAAGCTTAATACCAACAGCTCTGCACTGTAGCTGCTATCTGCCTCATGTTTACATGATGACAGACTGATGGGACAATCTGATTCACCTGTCTGAAACTGAAACTAGGCAGCAGTAGCAAATATTTCTTTGATACTGTTCAGCCAATTCACACAATTAACATTTACTACAGCTGAGTAAATTTAAAGGCAATAGTTGTCGTCAGAGCCAATTAAATCAACGGCTGCTAGCTTTAACTTTCAGTTGCTACAGCCTGTTAAGACACAGTTCATTATATAAATTAGGGTTTACAGTGCAGCACATCCAATTTGAAAATTGGAACCTTTCAAATGCAATTTAATAAAATCTTGATCGTATACAACAGATCTGATCTTTTAGCTGCGGTGGAGGATCTACAGCACAAGGAATTGGAGGGAATCATGCTCATTGCAGTTAAGAGTCAGTACGTCACTTTTTCATATGTTGCTTTTTTTAAGACAAACAAAACATTAACAGATGACGCAGTCTGTTTCTACAAAATGATTCAATTTTGTTCAAGGCCATCAGGATTCATAATTTGTGATTGGGTGCTTTGATGCAATTTCAGGGGAATAAGAAATTTGCTTTTCAAACCCATTTCAGCATCATTAGCAGAACAATGTCCTACATTGTGTTAGTGGAATTTAAGGTGTAAGCATCTGTGCTAATTTATTTCTATCTGTTACTATAATGACAGCATGTCATGCAGATACAGTAACTCTTTCAGGTTTCACAAAGCTAAACAGCAACATATCCTACAGTTTAGCTCATAATATTCATACATAAGTGCTTCTCATGCAGCAAAACCAAGCAAGTTGTTTAAACACAGCTGTGTTTTTGCAGTACATAAGATCTATCCAAGTATCCTTAAATACTCAAGGATAACAAGGAATCGCACAGTGGACGGTTAGCACCTCTGAGGCAGAAACAGATAAGATTCACGGTAAAAGTTGACCGACAGGAACTGACTTTCTGGGCATTTACAAACTGTGACTTTAGTAAACCTGTGCCGGTTTGAATAAGATCAAGAAAGCCGAGGAAAGATGTGGGGTTGAGGGGTGTGTGTGCGTGCATGTGTGCTCTTTGATGTATAGGATTGAGATGTGATGAGGTCTGTTCAAAGTGAGTACAAAGTAGTGTTAAGATGGAAAAAGCAAATGCAGCTTTAGTCAAGGTAGAGAAGCCGAGGTAGCAAGACATGATGAAGAAATGTCCTGTCTCACCCGAAACGTCGGCAAAGAAGATGAAACGTTATCTGATATTAAATATAGATGCTTCCTTGTAAAAGTCTCTTGGCTTTAAAACACACTTTTGTATCTTATGAATTTTGAAACCCAGAGTGTGCTGTAGTAGAGGATTGAACAGAGACTTCATAATTGTTTTACGTTTGAATAATCAGATTATCACATAGCTCGTTATCTTTAGTAAGTCGTCAATAACATATCACTTTCTGTGGTGCAATGATATAATAATAATTCATTGTTCAGTTCAGTTTTGAACAATCAGGGAAAAAATGACTATGCTGTCAAAGATTCGGCCGTCTGCTGAAAGAGAAGTAGCCGTAGAAGAAAGCAGAGACAAAGTCATTCAGTCTGTGGTAATTTGAATGTGCAAACGACTTCTTCATCTGTTTAATAGATTCACCACATCTGACATTTGTATCATTGGCCTCAGTAGGAAGCACAAAGGTGAAAATCAACATCTATAGCCCCATAGATCTGCTGAGTCACTGTACAATATCAGGTCCTTGTTGAAGTTTGAACGGTGCAAATGTACTCTGTATGGGCCAGCTAATGGCCTTCACTTCACCCAGATCGTTTGTATTAGAGTGGCAGAAAAAGGTTGTAGATGTAGATGTCATGTAACCTCATTAACCTTTTTCTAATTTGTTCCTTTATGTGACAGTTGAATGTGTTGAGAGACAGGAAACGGGTAGAGAGACGATTGTGATATGCAACAAAGGTCCACAGTTGGAATCAAACCGCAGATGCTATGGTTATTTGTTATGCGTCCCAACCAACCAATAGGCTACCAGGGTGTCCTGAAAAATAAAGTTTGTGATTTAATTGAACTGACTCTTAATGGAATAGTTTGACATTTCACAGTGAGTACAAACTGGGATTTCAACGTGGATATCTCGTTGAAAACTGGGTAATATTTTGTCTGAATATCTAAGACCTCTTTTCAACCAGCTACAATCATCAGCGTGTCACTAAATGCAAATCATTTTCATAATTTGCTCAGATTAAACAAACAAGATATAATGTGATAATTAGTGAGCTTTAGAGGTACTGTTAACTTTGTAACCTTTGGACAACTTTGGACAGCCCCAGGTTAGCTGTTTGTCAGTGTTTCTCATCTTTATGCTAAGCTAACCATTTCCCGGCTCTGGCATCATATTTAATGGACAGACCTAAGAATGCTATCAATCTCCTAACCAAACTCTTGGCAAGATAAGTGTTGAACTCTTCCTTTTAGTTTCAGTTACATATGTAATTACATTTTATGGGAACCTGTATGTAGTCTGTTTTTACTGTATTTTACATATTATATGAATCATAGATAACTATCAGTGTCTCCATACAGTTAGTTTCATTGACAATTACGCTTACAGTATATTTTTGCTAAACTTACATGAGCTTATCCTGAATGATCGTGAGCTTGTGTGTAAATCCATCCATACAGGAGTCACTCTATTTTCTGTTTTGATTACATGTAGTGAAAATACTTGATTACCCACAAACCGCAAAGTGATCTCTGCCTGCTACCATTGTAACTATCTGGTGAATTTAACCATGTGCTGCTGTGCACCTGTTCTAAGAGATATAATTAGATGTGGTTTATATGTGTGGGTTTATGTAATGTTAAGCTGTTATTGAGTGAGCTCCCATATGGAATTGCGTAATGTTACCTAAGCACATTTAAAATGCGTTTCTGCCACTGTGGTACATAAGGGTGCAGAAGTCAGGGGCAGAATGTGTTCACTGCTGCTGTCATCACCGTCTACATCATGGTGATGCTTCTTGTTGTTTTTGCTTGGTTTGGATCACTGCCTCCATTTTCCTCTGTTGCAGGTCCAGTGATGAAGCTGCAGCAGAGAACTCCTCGCCGCCGGGGCCAGCAGCCCAAACTGCTCAACAGCCCTGAAGACAGCCTGTACTACAACCAGCTAAATGTGAGTTCAAAGTGCCGATAAAGGCCTTTGTCTGACTTTGGTTCCACATGATAATACAATTAAACCTACCTGTGCCAGACCCTGGAGCCCCACCCCCACGCTTCTCTGCCTCTTGTCTTGAACATGTGCTTATGCTCTTTATCTGTTGCTTTCATGTCAGGATGTCTGCCTTCACGGTGAATAATTGATGTGGTTTATCAAAGCTGAGCAAGATGCATGCTTCATCAGACTCACTTGAGCCCTTTGATCAGAAAAAATTATGCTGTGACTTCTGATATTATCAGCATCTGCTCGCATTCAACACAAAATCACTTTGAATTAAAAATTAATGACTCTCTGCTCATCTTTTGACTGTGTGCTCTTGGCCCTTTCCTCAGAGAACTCTAGATTACCAGGGGAGCAAGAGGAAGCCGAGAAAACTTGGGTAAATAACTGCTTTCCTACTTACAGCAACTCTAAACAGAGCAGGCCCTTTGTGGAATAGGAGAATCCAGAAATGGAGTTGTTTTCTTATAATGTAAATGGAGAGCCGAAAATAACAGGCTTTTTATGAGCAGTTGCTCTGCGTCATTAGAGAGGGGGGGGGGGGGGTTACATATTAAGGCTTTGTCAGCATGCTAATTTAATTGTTGAAGGTCTGACTTGTATTTGTACTATAAATGACACCCTGGTTCAGATCAGTATGCTTAAGAAAAACGCCTGAACGCCTCGCTGTTGTATCTGCAAATGTTGTTTTTATTCTAAAATGTCTAGTTTCTCACATCAAGAAAACTCTGTAATACTGTTCTGTATCCCAGAAACTCTCCTCCAGCCTCTCACCACTTTCTCGTCCTCTTTCACATCACAGTCAAATCAAAGTGCTGGATGGAGAAGATGAGTACTACAAATTACTGTCAACTGCGGAGTCAATCCCTGAGGAAGAGTACGAGGCGGCACCCCCCTCCCACCCTTTCTAGTGGGCCTCTCGTCAGTCAGAGCTGAGCCTTACAACCATGTCAACCGGTAAGACAGATACACCAGACATGTAGACAGACACTCCAAAGAACATGCTCAGTGTTGGATGTGCAGTGCTACGTACAGCAAGTATCAGTGGCACAGAATAGGCAACTTGTACAGGCGATGCCCTCAGCTGTTAATCCAACCGTTTTCTATAAGCACTGTGCCATTTTCAGTCATAAATCATGACGGTTTCTCATTTCAGATCAATTGTGCCTCCATATTTGGCAAAATGTTACGTTGTTATATATTTATATATATATAATGTGATATTTTATGGTGTCTGTAATCTTTCTGGATGCTTTTCCAGATTTTGAAATCTTGCACTCCATAAGAATAATAAATTAGTAGTCTGCTTACAAACTGCTGTTAAAAGGTACAGATGTTACATCAATAAATAAATGAATACACATAACACAAAGAATACAGCATCATGTGATGACTGGGAGGGGAGGTCTCATTAATAAAAATAAAAACATTTTGCAAAGTCACAACGAAAGACATGAATACGGAGCATCCAGTCAGAGGTTTAATATCATTATAACAGGTGTGTAAGCTCTACGCTGGAGCATCAATTAACGATATTTATTACTACATTTACTAACTCCCTGAAATGTTTAAAATGGCAAATACCTGAAATTATAGTGATGCCTTCAAACTGTTTATCATAAATTGCATAATATTAAAAATTATATAAACCAAATAAAAGCAAGCATAACCCTGTATTTTTAAAGCTTCATCTCGCAAATATTTGGTATTTTTATCTCGATAAATGACTAAAAACCTAACAAACTACTTGCTTGTTAAAACTGTCAATGATTATTTTCTGTCCATTGACTGACCTATTATTATTTCACTACTTTTACTCTACATTAACACAAAGGAGCCCCTTCTCTTGCAGGCAGTGTGTTTTTAAACTCAGTGGTGTTCACCTGACATTGAAACATCTACCTATTTCTAAGCGTTATGTCTGTTGTCTAAGACAAATCCTTCTGAAACTCAAAACTCTCCGTATGACTTCTCCCACAGCGAGCTGCCAGTAGTCAGAGAGGCTTTGTGCTGTCTGAGTGCTGGAATCACCACACATAGCCTCACAGAAGCAGAGCTAGACCTCACTTTGAATTTCACCCTAAATACAAGAATTTTCTTTTAAGATTTGAAGTGTCGGAAATGCAGGGCTGGCGAGTTGATTTGTAGAGCTTTTTTTTTTTCTTTTCAATTTGCATATCATTTACTGCATCTCCCTTTGTTGACACCCGAGGGCCTGAGAGGAGATTTTGATCTTAATAGGAAGAGTAGGGTGGTAGGACTGAGGATCTCATCCTCCTTATATTCAGCGGGGAAAACATTAGAGCTCTGCCTAGATAGCGAGACCAGCTTCACTTAGGTTCAGGTTCAGGTTCAGGTTCAGGTTCAGGTTCAGGTTCAGGTTCAAGGGAGTCCTGGTGGGTTAAAAGAAGTCCAAAGTGATCATCAAATCCCAGAGCTCAGTTTTGTTGGAGGTCAAACTTAGGTTGAGACTGAGGGCTGACCTATCATCGCCCAAACACCACTGCTTATCCATTTCTTCTTTTTTATCATGTAAAAGAAATGTAAAGGCATTTCTTTGGAAGCCTCTGCTTTAAGTTTTATGTAACTAAAACATGGTGCAAGTAAAATTTAAGATGATAGATGGTTTTATCATGTGACAACACTGTGGTTTTAACCCAGTCATTTTCCAACCATAACCATGCTGTTTGTTATTTTGAGCAGCCACAATGCTTGAAGTGGTAGAAATCCAAATTATTTGAAATGTTACACGTCTCCTGAAAGGATGTAACACACATAAGTATCCCTCATGTGAAGACATTTTAAAACGAGCTCTATTTATGCCATTTTTATGTCAGTGACTCTTGCGGATGTTTGTGGTTTTGGTTTCTTTTTTGTTATGTTTTTTGGCTATGTTTTTCTAGAAAAATGAGAAAGTAGAAATCAGCTGTTTCTTTTATGAAATTAACTTGTGTAATTAAACTGCATCCATTATAAAGTCCGTCTTTTCATTTTATTGTCATATTTAACTCTACAAAAAAAAAATCAAAGAGTAATACCCCAGACCACTGGCAGTGTTATAATGTGGTGTCACAGTTAGTTCAGAAGCATTTTACCTCCGGTCGTAGCCACAGATCCTGCAATAATTAAAATCCTCGTTGTGCATTACTCCCTTGCTGGGATAGTTGGTTCCTCTGAAGAGCAGTCTGAAATAGGTCACCCCAGCACCCTGTAGTGCATCTTAAAAGTACACTGAATCAATTAAGTGTGATCATGCTCCCTTGATTATTTTGGCCCTGTTTTACCATGGAGAGGAATTTCAAATAGGCTCACTAGTTTGAATAACAAGGTTGGACTGTGGTGACAAATGGTGCCAGAGTGGGTGTTTCTTTCCCTGTTTTTCTCTGCCAAATTAACTCCCTGGCTGATTGCCTGCTTTAGCATATGAGAGGAGGTGAGCGGAGGTGTGTGCGTAATTGCCTTGGTTAGCTGATTATGTGTTGCAAAAGGCAAATGTTATGAAATACTGTCGTCACTCTGGTGAAAGATGCTCTGACCTGATGAACTGAGGCTTCTGTGTTTGCTTGGACAACTTGTTGTCTTGCAGGTCGGACGCCAAGCGACAAGAGACCATTTGAGGCCCGACACCTGTGTTTTCTTTAATACGTCTTCGTAAATCCAGCTCCCTCTTGTTTTTCCTCATTAAATCTGACAACATCTGGCGCGCAAGAGAGGACTCCTTTAATGTGGCTAACGTTACTGCTGGTGTTGTTCTTGCCATTTTAGCTATTTGCTTCATATGCTACACTTTCATTACAGCAGTATCCGAGGCAGACCCAAACACTGTTATCCAAAGTTTTAAACCACCTTTATGGAAATCGCTCGAGCTGCAGCCTTAACAAATGATGAAAAGCTTTTATTTTCTAAAGAAGCATACTTACCTTTTCACCTAATAGTGATGTCTCACTTCAAAGAGAGAACACGATTAGGCCAACATTGTCCTGTTTCTATATCCTTTGAGTTCAAAGGGAGAGTTTGAATACCAGTATTTCATGTGCAGCCTTTTCAAATACTGTTTTAATGCAGTTTACGTGCTTTTGATATCCAGATGTCTGATTTTCAGCACGCTATAATATATCAGACTATATTATGATTGCATACCACAGTTTTCTATAAGTGTAGATTAACGGCAGATCTTCTTTAAGGATACTTTTTGTTCCCACAAACTTAATGTGAATGCAGATCGGACAAGGGACAAACATGCCTAGAATAGCTACAAACTTAGCATTGTGATGCTCTTTGCTGGCTAATGATTGGTGCCAAAGAATACGCAAGCGTCAACCAGATGTCAGATGTGTGTGGAGGGCTCTGAGCAGAAGAACATTCCCTAAAGACGGCATTAATAAAGAAACTGGTCGAGCCGGGTGGAGAGACAGAGAGAGTAAGAGGCATAGAGGAAGAAGGAGATAAAAGAGGCTGTTGAGTACATACATCAAAGGTCTCTTAATGACAAGGGATGCCATTAGGGTTACTGTGGCTTTTGTTTCAGCTTCCTCACACCTGCAGTTTGTTGAGGGTGTTCTCTGCACTGTTTTGTTGTTAACATTTGCATGAATATAAAATGCATGCATGAGGAGTTAAGAGTTTGTTCTCGCTAATCTGGGCGGTGATCGCATGTTTTTTGTTTTTTTTCATTTGCAAAAGAGAGAGAACCATTCATTTGCTTCCCTGTATAAAGAAGGATAGCACTAGAAAAAGGCTTACATAGAACAATAGAAACAATATGTTATCCTGTACGCCATGACATTTATTGACTTAAAAGTTTTTCTTGGTGCCTCCGGTGCTGGAATGGGATTTGACAAATCAGAGCGTGAAATTGTGATTAGCCTCTCTCAGTTTGTAGACTGAGGGGGCACTAGCAGACTTGGCATGGCCAAAGGTGTAACCTGTTTTGTTTTGCCCGGGCACTGCTTTCCCAGATGGTGGGACCAGCTGCCGTTGAATAAACGCTGGACGGGTAACAGTATGAGAATTACCACGGCCTTGTTTCAGTTTGGGATGCATAACGGAAAGCTTGTCTTTTTGCCACTGCCAGGAGGAACATCAACCTTTTGATTGAGGTCAAAATATGATAGTATCCGGCCAAACTTGTTTTAAAATCTGCCCAACAGCTCCGGCATTTATCTTAGTTATGTAGTTACAGACCCTCGCTGTCATATTGCAGAATATAACTACACTTTAATTCTTCACGTGTTCCCCTTGTCAACAGAGGAGAGCTGTTGGAAATTTTCCACCACTTGCTCACTTTCTTAACATTTTCATTGAAACCCTGAAAGACTTCTGAGCATTTTAATTTGAATATACCAAATCACTTACATAGATTATTTAGATTACAATGTGGAACTTTGTTTTAATATTTAAAGAAAATTACAAACCTAAGCAGACTAATTCCATCACACATATGTTTTAAGTAAGAAGCCATCTTTTTGCTAATATTTGGAGTCTCCTGTGTTTCCTTTTGTCGTCGTGTTTTGAAGGAACTGAGAACTAACAATTAATTGCATAACGTTGAAGCGTACGTGGATGAAAATGTGTTGATAGGTGTCCCACAATTATGTCATTGCAAGCTGCGATACAGTAGTATGAGCCAAGAGCTGCAGAAAGCATGTATTATGTCTCTTGCTTATTCTATCTGGAGCAGTGATGCCTAGAAAGTAGTCACTGAAGTGAAAAAGAGTTTAAAGATGGACGATTTTGTCATTTTAAAAGCTAGCAAAATACAAATATGTGACAATCTTTTGTCCATAGCATCACAGGATGAGAATGTAAGCTGATGTCTTTTTATTGTATGGGAGAGCACTGCAGGCTGTAACCATGTACATCATCATGGAGGGGGAGATTTTCCCTCTTTAAGGCTGGATTATCACATCCAGGGTGGGCTGAGAGAAGGTAGAATGACCTGTCCCGCCTTATGTGACCCCAGGCCAACCCGCACATTGCCAAGGCTTTGCTCTTTGCTCTTGAATATGCAGCGATCCCCTGCTTCATAGGCTTGGAAGAGAGAAAAAAAGAGTTGTATCGCATTGCAGGGAAAATTAGTGAGACCAAAGTTGGAGTTTCTGTGTGTTGGGGGCTGCGAACAATGGCAGCTTTCTGTCAGACAGAAACTTCAAAGGTCTGCTGAGTGACTGCTCTGAGTTATACTTTGTTGTAGATCACTGAGGAAATTCACAGATGTTTTCTCATACGAGACACCATTATAGCGGCTCAAGTACCCAGTAGCCTCAAGCGCCTCTCCCACTCCCCCCTCTGCCTCTCCCTCTCTCCCACACACTCACTCTCACTCTCACACATGAACCTCCACCCCCACTCCCACCCCAAGTCTCTGATATCTCTCGTATGAGACAGATGTGGAACCTGTTTTCTCTCCAACTGTCCAGAGAATATGGAAAGTTAAAAAGGGTTCGTGTTGTGGCATCGCCCCCTGACTGTCATATCCAGTGCGCACTGTCAGTTCACTCAAAATGCCAAGATCACATGCAGCTCAACTGCCTCACATTCATTCAGAGTTGAAAAAATAAGCTGCTCATCATTCAGATTCAATGATGAGAACTGATAGTGAAAAGTATTATGAGTGTGTTTCATAATGGGCATGTCAATGTAGTCTTTCCCTCTCCCCTCTGCAGATTGCCTTCTTCAACTTTGAACTCAGCCTGTCTTCAACCAAAACAAACTGCCTCTCAACAACATATATGATATCTATTGTATATTTTTATTTATTTATGGCAAACTGCTGTTTTGTATGAGTCAAATAAATGTATCTAAACTACTGAGTTTTGATTTTCTTGTTCACAACCACTGCAAAAATGATGGTGGGAAAATATATTTTATCCACCATAAATGCATGATTGTAATTGCCATGTGCTGATTCTCTGATATGTTTTTATCTCAGTTATGGCTTCAACTTACCATTATTTTCATTATCAATTAATATGCTGATTAGTTCAACTGTTTTGGCTATAAAATATAAGAAAATCATGAAAGACAGGTGTCTTATGTGGTCCGACCAACCGTCCAAAACTCAAAGATACTCAGTTTACTGTCATGCAAGATAAAGAAAAAGCATCAAATCCTCATGTTTTAGAAGCTGAAACCAGCAAGTTTTGGGCATTTTTGCTCAATAAATGATCATAAATAAAAGATAATAAAAGGATTATTTAAATAGAAATAAAAATAAAATCTTGTTTTGGACAACTCACAGTAAGGATTCCTCATTTGTTCAGCTGTCATTTGTACCTTTTTTGTTAAAACTATTGGTAACATAAAAAAATGAAGCTTTACTTAGGAATTAGATCATTTGCCAGAAGTCACCTTTATTAGAGTGACCGCCACCTGTTGAAGCTTTAAATGTTGATTTGTTTTAAGCTCTGTCCATTTAGACAATATAAACTAGATACTAACCATTGCTTTCTTTGACTCTTATGTTAGAAGATTATAAAAATGACAGCTTTGGTTTCTTTTCCCTTAAATACAAGAGCTGTGAGAGTTTTCCTGTCACCATCACATGTCTGTATCTTCCTTTTAGGTAGTTTTCTAATCTTTAAACGCAGCTTCATACGTGTCTGCACGAGTATTTCAGCCGTATGATCGACTCTGCTTTATGCTTTGGTAAAATATGAAATACACGGATGGTGCAGACTGACTCCCTGTTCAAACCTACGAGTACACAGGCAGAAAACTATTGCAGTGGGGGTTCCTACAAGTTAATTTCCAATCAAATGCCGCTAGAAAAATTTCCTTTAGCCATACCACTGCTGAGGTGACCCTGTAAAACTTGAGGCATGGCCATAAGACGGTAAAGGTTTGGAGAAAGTAAATTACCTGAGGGACTGGACATTGTGTCAAGCACACAGTCATGAATTTCTTACAAACTATATCAAAGTGCTGCTTGGCCAAATCCATCCCTCAGCTGGAGTCCCATTGAGATGCATTAAAATGTAAGAACTTTAGGGCCGAACCAAGTATCTCTAAGGAAGATATCAATAATTTGGTACCACTGATGGTTCGCAAAATTAATGCAGTTATCATATATGGCTGAAATGCGCTTTGCATGGTGTGACAGCTCACATGTAAAGCTGATTTAAGTGAAAATCCACCCTAAATCTGAATTAATATCTGCTATTTTAATGTTCGTAAATCACTGCTTCTGTTCAGGATCTTATAAACATTTTATTTCTATTTTAGGGTGGATCCTCCTTTCACTTCAACAGTTGTCTGATTTGACATGAGAGAGCAGATTACAACATTTGACATTTATCTGACATTTAAACCTTGAAGCAAAAACTAACTGACAGCGTTTTGCTGCACAAACACAAAATAAAAACTTTTGGAGAAGACCGTAAAAAATGTATGTTTACTCCATAGTGAGCTGGACAGTAATTCAGTCTGTAACAGCTGGTTAACTGAATGTACAGCACTCGGCCCTATTAAAATTCTCTTTTCACCTGTTCTGAGTTTGTGTCAAAATCATTTAATACCAAAATGCACAAAGTGAATACATGTGCACCAATAAAGTACAAAAAAGTCTGGGTCAGATATTGTGTTGCCACTTTTTGGATGAACCCTTTATAAATGCTTTATTAGTAGTCAGTAATCTCTTTATTTCATTTATGGATGTTTTCTATCAGTAAGAGGCCATTTTTGGGTTGAGAGGTTGTGAAAAATACATTTGGTTGGTCTGTATCCTTTCTATTTGGTAATAAGTTGGTAATAAACGTTGCCAAAACAGCAATAAATACTCAGCTTTCACTTTTGAATAAGTCTGAAGTAAGTTAATGAATAATTAACAATGAAGTTAGCACAACATTTCATGTTATGATGCATTAAAAAGACAGTGTCAAGCTAAAGGGGTAAAAACACTGGCAAAGTTACAAAGTTGTTCTTGTTATTAGTTAATAAGAGATAATAAGGCATTAGTATATAGTTTATTGACCATTAATAAAGACATTAGTTATAATTTTTTTTAAAACAACCTAACCCTTACCTCTAAAAGGCGTCTCATTAAAAATGATATCAATATTTATCCATCATGAAAAAAATCTCTTTTCACACAAACGTTTGAGTCATTTATAGATCATTGTGAGATGATTTTCCAACAGGCACGCCAATGTATAACTCATAGAGGAGTTACTGCACTAGTACGCTCACACTGTATTTAAGATACGGCTCAAAGCAGTGACCATCCTGTTTCCTCCCTTTCTGCATATATTCATATTTAACTCTCCATTAAAAGCTTCATCACCAACCACTGCCTTAACTCGATGTAAACAAGGTTAATCTCCACCAGTCCACCAGTGTTTTATCAGTCAGCAGTGTGACTACACCACTCCTGTAGCCAGTTTTTGTAGTTTAACATGGCTCCAGTACAGCCCAGCAGGACTCCCCCTTTCCCTCATGACTGTGTGTAAAGCCGTGGGAGAGGACTGGGAACATTAATCCCTTCAAAGGAACAGATCTAATTCAAAATCTGCCGCTCCAAACTAGTTGAGAGGACAGTGATTGTTTCTGCAGGGAAGCATGATAAAGATCAGAGAGTTGATATAGAAAAACTACAACTTCCATTTCTGCAGCTGAAGTCAGCTGCTCTGCCACAAAAAAGTTTGGATACTATCTCATGAAAGCTGCATACTTTGACTGCATTTAATGTTCTGAGACCAAAAAGGACAACATATGATACAATATGTGTTTGTGTTAACGTTTCCTCACATTATAATACCCCTGTTTTATTGGATGCTGTCGTGCATGACATCCTGTGAGCATCCTCTCCTGATTGACAGTTTTATAAGGAAACATAATTAAGACATCACCATTTCAAGTGCTGCTTTTGTCACCTGATTTAAAACAGAGGTTTCCCTCATGTATCATGTTAAGTAACATGTTATAATAATTTTAATTAGCTGCTGGGGATTTTCATAAGGCTTTTCAGACTGTAAATCTGATGCTCGACAAAGAAAAGAAAACTAAATATGGAGCTTGCTTCTGATAAAACAAATGACTGAAATGAGTGAGGGGTAAATTTAAATTATTCAGAGAGGACATAATTAAGTGTTTAATGCCGTGTTGTAGTTCAAAGGCACAACAAAGAAAATTTAATTCAAATTAGAAATGTAAAAGAGACGCAGATTCTTAAGAGATGAGAACTTTGTGTTGAGTCACTTGATTTGGTCTCTTTCCTCCATCAAACAGTCAGGCAGGGCTCTTGGAGATCTCCAGAGATAACAATGTCACATTGTCACACAGGGTTCTGCTACAAATCCTTAATTACAAAAAGAGGATCAGATGACTACAGCATCCAATACCGGGGTCTCCAGGCGGCATGGGGGTCTTTGATCAAGAAAATCCAATTATTTGTGTATATACATTTCCCACATAGTGATTACTTCATTAATTGTCCCGCCTTTATCTCCTCCCTTCCCATCCCCCCTAATAATCAGCTCCTTTATCCAGACCAACAAACACACCATAGGAGCTTTGTGGATTCAAAGGATTTGCTTTCCTCTCTCAAAGAGCCGCTATTCTTTGATGATTGGGCAGCGGCAAACTTCAAAGTAATAAATCTTATTTCTGACTGGCTGGCGGCCCACCAAAGTCCTTATCAAATTCTAAGAAGTGATCCCTCACTCTTCAGATAGTCCAAGGATATCTCGGAGAGAGGAAGCACTGAGGAGTGAAGACCTGCTCGACAAGATATTTTTTTAAACTGCGAATGCACACATTTATATAAATTATTGTACTTTTTTATTTTTATTTGTTTTCATCGAGAGGGAGGAGGACGTTTACCATGGCAGCAGTGGCTGTACTGCGGAATGAAACACTCCAGGCTTTTCTCCAGGTTGGTGCGCAAGTTTCTTTTCACTTTCGCCACTTGAATAACTTGTAAACTTGCTCATCTGAGTTGATTTACGAACGGATTACGAGTTTAATACATACAATAAAGATTTAAATCGTGCTACTAGGATGGCCCAGTGTCATCTAATTTAATTACTAACGCTAATTGTTTCGTGCGTTAATGATGCCAACTTTTTATCATCACGATTCAGGCTTCTGCAGGATCGATTTAGTACATAAGGAATTCAAACTAATATTTAGACAAACTGTCATTTGGCTGTATAATTAAAAAAAAAAGTAAGGCATGCTTTCAGCTCGGCGAGTTAATGGTTGTAATATAGAAAATGTTTTTGCCGGTTTTCCAGGATCGCACTCCAAACTCTTCTCCAGAGAACTGTAAGCACTCTCCACTGGCTCTCCTGGCGGCCACTTGTAACCGGATCGGGCATCACCACGGATCAAACCACACAGATTTCATCCAGGTCCCTTACGACCCTACTCTGAGCTCCCCTTCGCGTTTATTTCACCCGTGGACTAACGAGGGCAACCATCAGAGCAGTCTGGCTAGCAACTCCACTTTCGGACTATCTACCAAGCCCCAGCTGTCTGCGCACATCCAGAGCTCCTTCAGCTCGCACCACGAACTGCCCCTCACCCCTCCGGCGGACCCCTCGTACCCCTATGACTTCTCCCCTGTGAAGATGTTACCTTGCTCCATGCAGTCTCTGCAGTCCACCTGCCCTCCCACCTATGTCCCCGCTGTCAGTTACGCAGCCCCAACTCCCATTCCGCCCGCAATGCCAAGTTTTGTTACGGGACCCTCCGGCCTTGTGCACCAGCAGCAGAGACAGTTGTCCCCAAACCCTGGAGAGGATATTCCGTGGTGGAGCCTCCAGCAGGGGAACCATGTAAGCCACTCTTCCTCTCTTGGCCCGCATCGCTTCCAGCTGCAGAGAGGCTTGGTTCTGGGACATACGGACTTTGCGCAGTATCAGACGCAAATCGCGGCTCTGCTGCACACCAAGTCTCCTCTCGCAACTGCGCGGCGGTGCAGGAGGTGCAGGTGTCCGAACTGCCAGTCCTCCACGTCCAGCGACGAGCCTGGCAAAAAGAAACAACACATTTGTCACATACCGGGATGCGGGAAAGTTTATGGCAAAACTTCTCACCTCAAAGCGCACCTGAGGTGGCACTCTGGAGAGCGGCCGTTTGTGTGCAACTGGCTGTTCTGTGGCAAGAGTTTCACCAGGTCGGACGAGCTGCAGAGACACCTGAGGACTCACACGGGGGAGAAGCGCTTTGTATGCCCGGACTGCTGCAAGAGGTTCATGAGGAGTGACCACTTGGCAAAACATGTCAAAACTCACCAGAACAAAAAAAGCAAGTGCCACGACAAGACACTTGACTATGTCAAAAGGGAGGACACGAGGAATATGTTGTAACACACTTTATAGTCCTTTCAAACAGTAGAAATCACTAGTGCAATACAGTCAGTCCTACATTAGTTAAAGTACACAGTGAGCTGCATTTCTATAGGGTATTTTCTTTATTTTGTTGGTTAACTTCTTACATGCTGACTATAGTTTCTAACATTGCTGGTCTGTGTAGCACATTTCTGTGTATATATAAAGTTTCATAAGTTAATTTGGGACCATGGAGAAGTTGTAGCTCATGAGTTTGAATTCACTGTCTATATCATATCAAGGAAGACAAGTTTTCAACTTGTGTTTTGATCATTGTCTTCGGTGGAAGATTTCACTCCCCTGTAAATTATATTTAATAGCTTTTGTTGAATGAAAGTGTCCGTTTTTTGCTCCATATGGGGTGTTTTTAAGCATGCTCTTGAGAAGATCTGCTATTGTTAATATGACCCAAATACTGTGTGAGAATAAAGAATATAACATTTTCCTCATCTCAGATTAATTTGTTTAAATCTCCCTCAGTTATATGGGTGATGAGAGAAGCAAGTTTTATGTGTAGAGAGATTAAGTGTGTGTGTGCGTGAATGCCTTGTGAACTGTTGTCAAAGTTGTACAACAGTAAAAACCCAGTTATTAATTTCAAAACACTTTGTTGAGTTAAATTTAAATGAGAGATTTGAGTACTTAATGTTTTACTTTCGCAGTTCAGATAGTGATAATATGTAGCGTCCAGCAGCAAATGAAATGTGTCCAAAGTTGAATATTGTTTAATATTACTTTGGCTGTGCTGAAAATGAAAAACATTTTTTAAATCTAATTTATTGCTCTGATACTCTACCACTGCTTTTGTTGTTTTCTATAACCTATAACAAAAAGCCAAGCAACATTTCAGAGGTGTTGAAGTGGAGTTTGCCAGGCCTGTTAAAAAATCACAGTAATAATTTGAAAATGTATAGACACTGTTTTAAAATTTACAAAACAATGCTCAACTGTGAAACATTGCTGTGCGAGCCCTGAAATTTTGCCGCCAAATGTGTAAAAACTGACCGAAAGTATAAGAGATTTGTCTCTATGTAGACCTGAGCGCTTCAAAGGTGCGCACAGGTGAGAGTACTGTGAAACATAATTTATTAAAACAAACACTATATTTTTACTATTGAGTTATTACCGTCAATAAATTATTAGGTGAGAGTTTTCATAGGTAAAGATCCAAAAATTTTGCATGAATAGAATAGTAATAGTATATCAAGTTGTTTGCAGAAAATCTCACATATTCACCTTTTCCTTACCTTTGATTTTAATTCTGCCATCACAATAAGCTGCAGAAATGCTTTAATTTGTTAATGCACTCTGAGGGATGTGGGCTATTTGTTTTGTGCTTCAGTTTCTGCGTGTTACATTTACCTCTGAGGACTTTTCAGTGACACCGTAGGCTGAGATGAGACCCATTAACAGAGAAACACTACCTTTAGCAGGAGTATCAGTGGTTGTGTGTTACAAATGTGACACACTGGATGTACTGTGAGTTTAAACAATTACTGCAGGCCTTAATGGACAGTTGACAACAGGCCAGTTGGAACAAACAAATTGGCTTTTTTTTTCTTATCAACAGAGTCGGAACATAATTGCATTTGTAGGGCAGGTTGTATACTTACAACATACTAACACCTGCATTTAATGTCATGTACTATTGATCACTGCTCTACTGCAGCAGTTCACTGTGAAGTGTCGCCTTGCTCAAAAGCACTTCAGCACCCTGCGTCTGTGTGTCTGACTTGAAGATATACGGTAGTGATTCATCTTGACTTCCTGCACCTGCAATTTCCCACGATTAAAAGTGTTGACCTTCTGGGGGGAAAAAAATACCTTGATTTTCAAACCTTGAGGCAACAGCCTGCATGAAACTAATCATCACAAAGAAGTGATGAAGTCTTCAGAGCAGCAGCTGGTCTGAATGAGAGTAATGCAGAGAGTAACATCACTACCTGCCAGCAGTCACACTGTTGTCCCATCAGTCTTATGTGAGATCACTGAAAATCTCAGAATGAAGAGAGCAACCTCTGCCATTAATTGAGATTTTTGAACTGTCAGTTATCTGCCTCAACAGCGCCCCCTTTTGTAAATTGCCTCAGTGGTTCATCAGAGCAGACAAATGTTATTCTGAGAAATGTAACAGATGATTATAACAGAGGTCAATGCTTTAAAATTCAGAAAGAGCTTTTTCTGTTCTTTTACAAGTTGTCAAATGAAAGACAAACCAACAGAGCAGACATAGTCAAGTAAATATGTTGTGTGCTGGCAGGGTTTTTTCCACAATAACCAGCAAAAAAGTTGTACCTTTTTGAAATCCAGTTTAGTTTATTTCATTATTCTGATGCAACCCTTTAATCTGGTGATTTATAGGTGCAACTAAGCCACTTTAAGATGTTATTCAACATCAAATTGTTAACAAAAGTGTTCCAACAAAACTGAAAGTGGCATCACTTTATAACTTACTTACTTTAACTTCAATTTAAAGGCGTAACCCGGAACAGGAGCTGCAAATTAGCCTCAGCTAGATGTCCTCTGTCTTATTATTTACTGTTATTATTACTTCTCACTAACACTTGAATATGTGACAATCTATCAGTATTGTCCCTGTTAATTAAGCTAACATGAATATAAACACACATATTTAAAAAAAAGACTAGACAACAATCCCATACAAGTTATTATGTTTGCTGGTATTATTAAAGGTTTGCTTTAATATGTAGTATAATAAACCATGTGTTAATGCGATTTTTTTGGTAATGATCACATGAAACACATGCAGGCTTAAAAAGCACATTACCCTGCTTGAACAATTTAATCTAACAGATTATACATTGTGTAAATGTACTTGTTATATGGTCAGACGTTACTGATTGGATATTTAAAACAAACATTTAGAATTATTTTGTGTAGTTTTATAATATTTATTCTGTTTGGATCAGTTTTGACATATTTTACTGTACTATATGTTGAATATACAACCTTGTTGTACAAGTGCTGATAGGTGCTGTGAGTAGAAGATGTGCAAATGAAACTGTGACAGTTTTATCTAGTTTTACCAAATCCCAAGACGAAGACTCTGGATGAATATTAACATGCAGTGTAATCATTACAGAAAGGAACACATGAAGGGAAAACCTATAATTGAGATATGACCACT
Organism: Scomber scombrus; assembly: GCF_963691925.1. NCBI lineage: Eukaryota > Metazoa > Chordata > Actinopteri > Scombriformes > Scombridae > Scomber > Scomber scombrus. Next base: position 15,749,724 of record NC_084982.1, read on the forward strand.
CCACTTGAACTATAAAGTCTTTATCCACATTTTATGATCCTATTATAAAATGATGCCTATGGACGGATATGTTGAATGCACCCAGACTGGCTCCTCACAAAGGCATTGTTCAGCTCTGATTTGGCTTCATTGTCCAAGATGGAGTCACTATTCTTCAGCACTGTAGGAGGCCATAACGCTTAACTGTTCATGGAAAGGATATCATATGTTGTGGCTTACGTTTATTTTCCAAAACTGAAGGAAAGATTTAGGAACTTTTATATGCCTGTCATTACAGTATGTGACTCCAAATTATCTAAATTCTGCTATCTGATAGAGATAAAAGGATCATTAACATTATTAACATAAGAATTATTGCAGATTAAATGCTCATTCTTAATGAGTTTATTCAGTATATGATTATTTAATTTGACCCCCTTACTTAACATGTATTAGCAACACATGAACAGTTAATATATAGTTTATAATACAGTATAAAAAGTTTTGAGCATTTTTCAGGAGATTTTACTCTACATGTTATTAATGTTTGTTTCAAAAACTATAACTCCTGTTACACAGCCATAAATGGTTAAATAAATATGAATGACTGACGATATAGTACAAAACAGTCATAATCATATTATTGGATATTATCACATTCTTATTTGTCTTCATTTTTCATATGAATGCAAAATATTTGTTTGGTTATATTTATTGATATCATTCACAATTGTATTTAATTATAGCAATCTAGTGCAGGAAGTGGACATTGAGTTAAGAAACCTTTTTGTCCAGCTACTATTTCCGAGGACAAGAATGAACCTCTTAGCTAAACACGCCTTCATGAGCTTGTCTATGTATGTAATCATATATCATTTAATATAATTGCAGCTGCTATTAGTCGTTCATTATCTGTTTATTCACCAGTTGCAGATGTTTAATAAGAGACGTTAAGAGGCCAAATACAGTAATAAACACTAAAAAAAGTTTTTATATACTGCTTATAAATGTTAATTAGGGAGGGGTGGGATTCAAATAAAAGGTTAAAGAAGATAGTTTATTGTTACATAGACATAATCAAATGTAACCACCATGTTTAGAAATCACATTGAAAATAGAGATTTGGACCTTAAAATGAAGACTAACATGTTGAACTGCAGTCATGTGAGCTTTAGGGATCAGGTTCAGTCAGACTCTTTCATCAGACATGATCCTGCTTCACCGTGTAGCTTTGGCTCTGCAGTGGCTGTTCAAACTAAAATGAGTGACAAGCAGTGGCATGAATTAAATCCCTGATGTCAACATCTCTGCTGCACGGCTGCAGAGGATACTTAAGTACTGCCTGACTTCTGCAGCTTAGTGGAGAAAGTCTGGTCATTTCATATTTATGAGTTGAACATATATCTTAAGTATTCCTCTGTAACCGTTAATGTTCATCACTAAATGTGCAGCAATCAAAGTTAAAGTTCAGAAATAAACAATTTGCATGTATTATCAAGAAGAATAGTCATCAACTCTGTGTGGGTGTAGTTTGATCAGATTTGATTGGCAGAGCAGGCAACCTAAAAAAACAACCTCACATCTGTTATCACCTTTTTAATCAGAGAATTATAACTCTGATTGGTGCATGGAGATAAATGAAATGGCTATTTCAAACCAGTAAGAAGACCACAGAGCAAAAGATGAAAAATATCTTACGTGAAATAACCAAAAAACTGTGGCAGAAAATTCATGTGTTCACTTAGTAAGACCACATTGCTCATAGTAAGACGCTGATTGAGAAAATACATTTAATTGAAGTCAGTCTTCTCCATGTGGGAACTGAAGAATTAGCTACAAGGCAAATATTTAGGTTTTTCATAGCCGTTTCATAACAGACAAGAAGAGAGGCATGGGATAAAAAAGCACAGGCAGTAATAAAATGACAACTGCAAGTCTGGAAGTATAAATAAACATACATTCAATCAAACATTATTGGTTCCCAAAGGACAGTTTGTTGTGAAGCAGTGAAACAGAAACACACACATAACCACTTAATATAATTGCAAAAGAGAGGCAACAAGTTAAAACAATAAAAATAAGTGAATTTATGACAAAAAATATATGGATGAAATCATAAAATCGTTGGAATGTGTTCCTGATGTGTGTGTGTGCTCATGTCACCTTTTCCCCACAGAGTTAAGTTGATATTTGATCTGAACGAGTTCCTGTATCCTAAAAATCAAAGATTGTGAGCACAAATAGAGCCAAACACTAATTATTTCATGTTAAATGGTCAGTAATAAAACATCGGTGCAGAAATGGACTCATTAAAACATGATGGACAGACTTACAGTTTTATTACATTCCCTCCTGGTGTTCATATAATATTCACATATCAGTAGTGCACAGTAGATCAGCCTCAAGCTTGTTAACACGTCACTTGTGGATTCGAGATTCGAGAGTTAGTTCTTGCTGGTATCTGTAACATCTTAATTAGTCCAGAGCAGGTTTGTGTCTTAATTCCCTCTCGTGCTTGTTAACCTGCTCCATGTTAGACGTATTTGTAAGTAACTGATTCAGAAAAGATCATTTTTATTGGGACACTAACATTCTTCTTGGCTGATGACTACGGGTTCATGTACAAAAAAATATTTGATTGGACTGCACTGAATCACCATTGTCCCTGACCAACGTTACTTCCTGGCTAAAAGCTTACTGAAAGAAACTACACTGCATCTACCGACAGCCATGATGCTCAGGTTGATCACAGCCAAGAAACTCCCCACCTGTTTGTTTTAAAAAGTGAATAAAGTAAATAGTTTCGATCATACAGATACAAAAAAACTGAGGTTCACAAGAACAAATTCCCTAAAATATTAGTAAAGGTATATAATATAAGTATTTGTGGCCCTTTCCTTGCCCAGACGCTGCAGCTAGTTATTGAACTTCTACAGGCACACGTTACAACACTTTCAGTGTATAAGCCTTTGGCAGTCCCACCTCCCCCTCTTTTTAATTAAAAAAATCTATTTTATTTCCTTTTGTGACTTATTTAGCTGTAGGCTACTGGTTGTGAACTGTGTAATTTTGTTGTTGTGTCCTTTGCTTCTTCCATGTTTGTTCATTGAAAATAATTTTAAAAAGCTTATTGAAAGACCACAACCGCCATAAAACGATTATTATGTGATAAATCTGTTCCAGTGGGCATAGTGTGAGCGGCAACACCCATGGCATGAGGCTGAAGCCAGTGTAGAAGTCCATTGTAGGGCAATGCCACCAACAGCTGCTAGATGCTGGTTCAAAAAGTCCCTGGTTGCTATAGACTCCCATTCAAAAATCTCTTCAGAAATATGCAGTCAATAATTATTTGTCAACAATTCATTTTGTTCTCAATCACTAAATTCTGTCCATGTAATAAGTGTGCTGGTGGTCATTTTGGAAATAACTCCTTTAAGAGGATTTAAAGACTTATAGTAGTGTGCACCACTCAGTTAAAAAAAAACAAAAAAACACCCTGCACTCCTTATTTTGGATGGTCCTGGCTCCAAACAGTAAAGATGGTGCTGACTGTAATCTGCAACTCTAGGCTTCAAATCAGCTCTGATGCAAACCAACTGTTTAGATTTGTGGGTATGAAATGAACAGAGAATGATCAGTAGCTGAATTATAGGCCTATAAGTATAATTATTAGTATAATTAGAGGTCTGGCTAATGTTACTTTTCATTCCACTGACCACAAACTACAACATCAAATTAAATACATCAATCTGCACATTAGTACTAATTTTCCTGTTGATAAAATTCTGTATACTCTGGACCTCAAACACAAATATACAAATATGAACCAATGGTCATGCCTCGTTACGTCCATCTATATACAGTTCAGCCTGTGGCCTCGTGCTGCACTGAGCCGACCATGTACGGGCAACATACTGAACTGAAGACAGTCAGAATCAGCAACAGTATGATCGGTCAAGCATTCACTTACTGATGTACCTGCTGAAGTGCGACTGATCCCCCTCCTTCACTTTGAGAAAAATGAACTAACTACATTATCAGTGAATCTTTGAACTGAACCAAGTGATTCAAATCAACAAAGTGATTCATAATGTCCTCCTCTACTCTGGACTTACAGTATCTGCACAGGAATAAGTAGTTTGCTGCTTTGTGGCACCTGTTACAGCAACACAGATACTCTAAAAAGGGCACCATGTAGTCAGAGCTTAAAGCTCAGCTCCTCTGTGCATTCAGAGAGGAGCTGAAGTGTCTTTGGCTGTGAAATGTGTTGGGCCTTTCATGTCTCACAAGAGACCCCTTTAGACGACACCCAGTGGTTATAGGATAACACAACAGACTCACTCAGTCAAAGACAATAAACCTTGTACTGTTGTGTAATCAACATGACCTCATATTGCGTCTCTTCTCATTTGCAGAGTACAACAGCAAGTGCATACATTGATCTTAAGTTGAGCGTATTTGGGTTATTTTAGCCAACACAGAGATGTCATTGCTTTATAATTTCATGTAGACACGATAATTTATATTCCATTGTTAAATAATTCCTCTGATTGTAACTAGCCATTTTGAGTCATTTACATTTTTATGAGAAAATTAAAGGATTGTACTTCTGCATATTTTAATTGGCTTTTAAGGAAAAAGGATATTGGGTATTTAAACCATGAAAAATCATGAAATTGGATTCTAACTTTGACTTCTTATATTGAGCCATATAAAAGTGTTGCGATAAAGAGGAAATTTCATGCCAGTTTTGATTAAAATGGCGCCTTTTGGATGGAGATTTACTGAATTGGTGAAGGGTCAGCAGGGTCAGCTTCACACTGGGCTCCATATTTTATACATCAGTACACAGTGATTAAAATCTAATTATGATGTGTGATTTTCTTCATAACTGATTTCCATCTCTTTATTGAATACATAAACATGTTTAGATGCAGATAAGCATTTACATAGCAGTGCAAGTGTTTGAACCAGCGTCTCTGCAGACGTGTTTTTATTCCCAGAGCTGCTGAAGATCCCACGTTGTTTACATTCCGTCCTTGACCTTCTTTCATCTTTAACATTTTTCTGCTTTTGTAGACCTCAAATGAAGGAGGAACATCTTTAAAAAATAAGCGGAAATGTATTCATGTATGATATTAGATTGAACTATGTTCCTGTGTATATTATCTGTGTCATTGCTTCCACGTTAGTATGGAATAATAATACTACAGTGTTGTCAGCTGTATTATTGAGGACACTGAACTAATGTGTTCAAGATATGTTGTGTATATCTGGGAATTTCAGCAACTTGGAGGAATTAACGTATCTCAATTAAAAACGTACACATGATGGGTAACGATTAATGTATTTTTGTACTGTTTTATATGCTGATGCCAGTATTCAATATATCAGTAACATCAAATTTGTATTACTGGCAATGTGGAAGAAACAGCATCTAGGTCTTCATGCTGGGAAATAAGATTTTCAGAAAATATAATTAAACCATAACACGTCACAACGAGGTACACAAAATACTGATTCATTTCCAAGAAAAAAGAGAGGAACAAATCAGGAATGACCTGATCATTGATGAATTGTTAATAAGTAATAACTCTACATTTAGGACCATGAGGTAGATAATAATGAGTTACTTGAGAGCAGACTGGGAGATGTTAATTAAACAATTATGTTATGATTAGTTTGTGTCTCTGTGCTTTGACAAACTGACCCCCTTTCTTCATGAGTTGGCCCTGATTAACTCAGCTGCTAAACAGAGCAAAAGTACTTATTAATTAGTTATTGAGAAGTTACCACTTGCCTGTCATCACGTGAGCATGCAGTGTTGGAAGTATTGAGATACTGTATTTAAGGACCATAGAAGTAACAGTGTTATAATTGGAAAATACTTCATTAAAAGTAAAAGTCCTGCATTCAAAATGTTATTTAAGTAAAAGTAAAGAAGAGTTAAACAAAACATACTTAAAATATGTACAAAATACTAATTTTACTGCTGAATTTATACATTAATATGCTGGAATATTGTTACCAATACATTAATGTGTAGGCAGCATTTTAATGTTGCATCTGGTTGAGTTTAAGCTCATTTTAAAGATCCCCTCCATACATGTTTCAGGACAAATAAGAATACTATAAAAACTGAATAATGATTTGTGTCTGTTTTTTCCCACAAAATGTCCAATTATCTCCATAAAGTGGCATCTATTCCTTCTCCCGAACTGAAAAATCCAGAGTATATGAATATGCTAATTTCAAGTTTTAACATCACACTTTGTGGTCAAGAAAGTTGCACCATGATTGCTTCTTAGTACACGTCATAAAACTAGATTTAAGGATTCTGTACAATGAAGCCCAAACATCCAACTGAAATAACTGAAGAAGCAGTTCACTTCATAAACACATTTTGAGTGGAGGAGGACTTTAATTCATTTACATACTCTTGGGTAGTTTAAAATAATGTGTCACTTTAAACTGATGGTACAGTTTTTATGTAAAATCCTACTTTGTAAAATAGCTTAAAACTACATCTGTCAGATAAATGCAGTGGAGTAAAAATCACACTATTTTCCTTTGACTAGTGAGGTAGAAATATAGAGTAGCATAAAATGGAAATATTCAAGTAAAGTATAAGTATCTCAAAGCTAAACTTATCTACAGTTCATGTAGATAAAATGTACACAATACGTTCCACCATGCTGATTATCTTGTTATCACTTATTATTTTTATGTTCTCCTCGAGTAAAGCATTATCCTACTAACCAAGTAGCTACTGAGTTTTTGCATGTATTTCCTAATATGTTCCTTAATGAGAAACCAGAAACATCAGGATTCTCAAAAACGATTGATGAAGTAGTGAAGAATCACTACTTGCTACTCAGTGTAATGCATAACTTTACTTGAGGGGGCACAAAAATTGTACAAAAAATAGCAATTCTCTCAATTATCACTTATCACTCTCATTCATTGGTAAAAAAGTATTATCTTTTAAATAGTTAATTGAATAAAATATGACAAATTGTTGCACTAGGGGAGACTTGAACTCATGGCCTCCGCTGTTCTATGATGATGTCTTTAGCTCTGAAGTGGTCACAGATGATTGGTAGTGATAGTATCACAGCTTCACCTGCTTTAAGAAGATCAAACAGGGCTGTTCACACAGTTTGCTTGTTTTATTCTTCATCACAGTCGAACGTCATCAGCATGTCTCTTCCCTGACAGTTTTATAATGGTTGTCTAAATATTGATTTTGGAATGTACATTTTTTCAATTTCTCCTTATATTTTTGTCAATTAAGAAGTTTTATTTGCCTCTATTTTAAGTACATCTAGTCACGTTCATTGTAATCTGACTCAGCAGACTCATCATCTGTAGAGCCGGAGTGCCTCTTGAGTCCAAGACAGGCAGAAAGCATGAAAAGTTTACAAGATGAAGCAGACACCAGTGACACCAGTGAGACACCGTGTGACAGCCGAGGGAAATTCACTGACAGCTGCGGGCTCACAGAGAGAAAACAACTGGACCAGCCGATGTTTGTTTTCTCAAGGCGACTCTCTATTTCAGACTCTCTGAGTCACTGAGAATCCAGACAACTAGACTCTGCCTGCAGATTGCAGTGAGAATAATCACTGTCACAAACACAGAAATCATCTCTGTCTCTCTGACGCCCCCTCCCCTCTCTGTCATACTTTCTACATTTGGATGATGCCCCATCTTGTGGACAGTGTAATACAGCTACTGGTAAAAACCGACCCCACCCCTCTGCCTTTGGTTTTCACATCTTTTGTTGTATTTCTTTAATCCCTTCTTTGCAGCTGAGGGACTAAAAATAGAAAACCTACTTGTGTGTAATTTCCGCCGGCAGCCTTCTACTGTAACAAAGGCCTCATGGCAGTGGATGGATTTAAAAAATATGTGTGACGAGGAGGAATGTATTTGTTGTGATGTGTATTGATTGTACACGAAGTTGGATTACCAAATTGGACAATCGTTCTGACGCCCCAGAACCTCAGGGACCCTAAGACCTGAGGTTCACCTGGTGTGACAGTTTGTAGTAATTTGATTAATTGCAAATTTGTGAAAGCACAATATAAACTGAAATGATAGGTGTTAAAGGATAGGGTCACACACGTCTGTCCTAATACAGTACAATTACATGTCCATATGTACATTGACAGAGTTATTGGTTAAAATTCTGCAAATATCTGCAATGTCGGGATTGTAACAAAAGGATAAAAGTAAAAAGACTCATTTTGATAGATAACCACAGAGACTGTCTATCTCTGATGGCTGAAGCCTCATATTCAGCTTTGGCCAAATTGTTGTATGAAACAAGAAGAATTATTAAAGTGACCAATAACACATAATAACTAATTACTAACTAATTACATGAAAAACATGATCAAATCCTGTAAGGCAGACCCTGCAGAGTCAACAATTAGATTCAACCATGGGCTAGTTTTTTCAGCAGTGTTTACTGGAGGTCTGACGCAAAGGCACACTATTTTTTATAGATTAGATGAGATTCATCTTTACTGCCATTGCAGAGAGTGCTGAGACAACAAATTGCAGTTAGACATCTAACCAGAAGAGCAAAATAAGGCAAAAGAAGTGTAACAGTTGCAGACATTATGTACAGAATACACAGTGGTATAAATATGTAAATACAAAAGGATCTAAATAAAATGTGTATATGAATGGTTGTACGTATACTCATATATAGTATATACACCATGTGCTAAAGTTGTAAGTACTTCACATTCTTATCCATCACACAACTCCATCAGAGAGGCGTCTGATTGGCTCCAAATGTATTCTGCAGACGACTCCAGACAAACATCCAGAGTCGTAACAAACTATCTTTAGCAACAACAAGAACAAGTAGTCCTGCAACAGATGGAAAGATATTTCATTTCATTCATGGCATCATTTTTGAAAGCACCCACACTTCACTTTTTGTGCCTAAAACATTTGCATAGTACTATACATAACAAGTTATATAAATAAATAGAAAATGTGGGTTAGGATGGATATAAACAATGCAATATATGAAGCGGGATGATATATACTATACACATTAGATACAAAACCTCTATAAACCTGGTTTTAAAATCACTTCATTGGCTTCCAGGCTGTTTTAGAGTGGATTATAAAAACTTTAATGATCACTTTTAAGGCTCATACGGGTTAGCGCCTGGATACAGAGGCTGACCTATTGACCCCCTATGAGCATGAATGCAACCTGAGAGCCTCTGGTCGGTCATTCCTGTTATGAACCTCTAAATCAGCTCTTTACAAAGAACACCCAACATTATTAAACAGTCAGGAGTGCCAGCAAAATCAATTCAATTTATTAACAAAGAAACTAACAAAGAACAAAAATAGGGGAACCCACAACCACAGACCACCACAAAGGGTTGTAGGAAAACTATGTGAAGGGGCCTTTTCTGTTCGGGCCCCTCAGTTATGGAACTACCTGCCAAAGGAGACAAACACATAGTCTTATTTTAGACTTTAAAAAAAATATTTTACTATTGGTTTTATTATCGTTTCATTGTATTTTATAATTTTATTAATTGTTTTTTTTCCCATTTATATAAATCAGTTTGTAATTTGCTTCATGAATAAAAGTATTATTATAATTATAATTATAATTATTATAATTATTATTATTATTATTATTATTATTATTATTATTATTATTATTATTATTATTATTATTGGAGGGAATGAATAGGGACATATGTGCTCTGGGGGCTTAAATACACAGAGGAACCATGGGGTCAGTGAGCGCCCACAGCTCAAATTTGCCCCTAGTGGGTTAATCCAGCCCTGAGATTGTGGAGCTGTCCAGTGCTGAAAACAACAGACCTACAGTGTTACATATGCAGTATACTGTATATACTGCCATTACATGTGAGGCACAGTTTGTATTTGATGTCAACCACACGTGACTTTTTTTCAATGTATTTTTTTTTAAAAAGATCAGATTTATGTTGATCCAACACAAGAGGAGTGAGGATAGCACATCTCCTGTAGGAGTGAGAGTGGGTTATCTTAGCTTGTGATTGGCTGTCTTGTATGTATGTGTGTGCGTGTGTGCGTGTTTGTATGTGTGTGTGTGTGTGTGTGTGTGTGTGTGTGTGTGGGGGGGGGGGGGGGGGGGGGGGTCTGTTATATTCTACGTTTTGGGGACACCTTTCAGACTTAAGACCAGTTAATTGGGGACGGCATGTGCAACTGGGGACAAAAGCCATGTCCCCAGTGTCAAATGTTGTGTGTAATGTCCCCAAAAGTCTGTGTGTGTGTGTGTGTGTGTGTGTGTGTGTGTGTATGTGTGTGTGTGTGTGTGTGTGTGTGTCAGTGTCCACGTATGACGGTGACGTGTTCCAGATTAATGGGCTTGTTTATAATTAGCTTCATGAAATGTATTCCTGGAGTGGCCCCATTATTTGTGCTCCTGCTCCTCCAGGAGTCATTCTTGGTTTCTCACTGCCACCTTGTGGATTTCATGTTCTCGTCCATACCAGTGTGTCATGATGTAGCACAGGTTACATCTTCACCATTCATCGCCATTCACTCCGTCCGCACAGAAAGTAGAAAAATCTGATATTCATGACAGGTGCATATAGTAAATTTAGTGACAAGCAGCGTCCCGATCACCTGCAGCGTATTTATTGATATCTGTTCATAATGGCGAGATGACAAAAATCATTCATGTGATTGGAAGGGTGGGTGAAATAAATAAACAAAAACAACTACAGGAGTATTATGATTGTGGCGCTTTTTTCTTCTCGTTGTCCTCTTGTTTTTTTCCACAAGAACAAAACCAGCGCTCTCTCCCCCCCTCCTCCCCTTTCTCTGTCCTCTTCCCTCCTCACGTAATGTGTTGCTCACAGCATCAAACTTCAAGTCGATGTTCGTGACCGGGATTCAAACCAGAGCTATATAGATCCCGAAGACAATCAACACTTCCACACACAAAAAAAAGTCACACTTTAGGGCCGAAACAGACTCGCAGACAGGCTGCAGACGCGTCTCCTCCACAGATATGCAGCACCGGCGGAGAAGCTTAGCCGTGGCTCGTTCGTGCGCAATGACAATAAACAGACAAGGCTCGCTTTAAATGTCAGCAAATCACACTCACTTCAACAAAAGCAAGGTCACCTTGTGTGGGATTTAGCGGAGAACTGAAGCTCGTGTCGGCTTTGTCTTTTTCTTCTTTTTCTGTGTGTGTATATGTCAGGGAGCACAGCAGTCTCTCCTTCAGGACTTAATTTGGTGGTGAATTCACTTTTTATTTTTTTGGACTGCACCTGTTCACCTGGAGCCACAGAATCACGGTAAGTGGCTTTATTAATTTCATCTAAACTAGCCTAAACTTAAATAAAATAAAAAAAAGAACTCTTCTTTATTGTCATTGAGGATGCTCTAACAGGTGTTTTATAAGGTTTATACTCACCGTGAAATTAAAAAGGCATGAGTGGATATTATTGGCCTGTAGTTTGTATTTGTGTATATGTGTGTTTGTTTATGTCTGTTTATATTGTGCAGAATAGCATTGAGGGGGGGAAAAATATCTCATTTAGCCTTTAATAGCCAGTTGATGTTTTGTGGAGAGGGCTGCACGTCGTCTTTTAACCTGCATCACGGTCATCAATGCACTAATCACCTTGAGCTGATGTATTTATCAAGTTTCTGAAGCCACATCCTGGCTGCTGATGACCATTTAGGCCACATCATTAATTTTATAAGGTTAAAAAAACAGAATAATCTGCAGTTTCTTAATTGCATTTTTGTGTGTGGGGGTTTTTTGGGGGGTTTTTGCAACATGAGTGCCAATTTTGAGGCTCTAATATGTGTGTGTGGGTTTTTTCCCCACCTTATCCAAGAGCAATAAAGATTGTGCTGTTTATTATGCGGATGAGGATGATCATGAGACTCTCTGGCAGCTGTGGACCATTATCTGTCCTGAGCAGCATGTAGATATGAAGCTGAAATAATATGCTCCTGTCACTGGCTATTAAACGGTTAAATTAGGCGCACTGATGCAACTTGTCAGCTAATATCTATTCATTTAGTTATTTATTTACTCGACCCTGCGCCGACTAATTGACTCTGAACTTGTAAGACAGTCTGTGTCCTTGTCGCCTACAGGTCTGTGTCGCCAAGTTAAGCATCTCTTTCAGTGTTAAAGAGCAAGAGGCTCATATTTCAAAACACATGCTGTACATTCCTGTGGATTCTGTCTCTTTTTTTCTGCCAGTGAGCCGCACTTGTCATCTTGGATATAGGAGAAAGAGAGATTTTGTTGGGGGGAATAAAGAGAGAGAGAGTGGGAGAGAGAGAGAGCGAGAGAGAGAGAGAGAGAGAGAGAGAGGAAAAAAGTGACCAGGCTTTTTTGAGGTGAGGACTTTGGCTCAGGGTCTCTGGAGTGATGGCGGCGTCTGCACCCTCCTCCTCTGGCGGAGAACCGGATCCCAACTCGACAAATTTACGACCACCGGGCTCAAGTAGGTCCATCACAGATAAAATGCTATTTCACGTGTGCTATTTACTTTGTGGGCAACGCCATTAATCATTTCCATCGAAGTAGGGGAGGAGGAGGGGAAGGGAGAAGGGGAGGGTGGAGGGGTGGAGGGTAGGGGGACACACACACAAAAAAAAATCCGCTGCCATTTGAGAAAGGCTTCCTTCGCCACAAATCACCGCTGCATTTCATTCACCACACGGACCTCCCGGCATCTGCGTGACAGCCGAATTCTGCTGTCAGAAAATGATGTCCTCTAACATCACACTGAAACCAATCAGCCTGCCAGACCTGCCCGAGGCTGCAGCACCGGGCAGTGTTTGCAAAAAGGCAAAACATGCATATTTATTACCTAAATTATTATTATTATTATTATTATTATTATTATTATTATTATTATTATTATTATTATTATTTTTTTTTTTTTTTTTTTATTTTTTTTATTATTATTATTGGTGGTGGTGGTGGTATGTTAAGTCATTTATTATTATTAGAATTGTTTTTTATTTTTATTTTATTTCCTTTTTGGCTAAATGTGCTGTGGTAGAATAAAGTGGCTGCATGGACAAATGAAAATTGCCCCTGAAGTGGCTGCTGTTAATTCAGCCATATTAAATTGCTCCTAATGGCACACTTCAGCATAGCCCTTAATAAGAGGCACATAAAGCTACCACAGTCCTTTCATTGTTGGTAGGTAAAATCAGCCTGATTTTGAATGAAAGGTCTCAAAGAAAAATATTACATGTGTAGATGTGATCATGTTTTGCAAATAACATGCACTTATATTTCTATATATTTTCTTTACTATTGAAGAGGCTCTGTGCTGTGAATTACTGGGGGTTTTTTTTTGGGGGGGGGGGTTTAATTTATTTTTAAAACAGTGATTATATCACAATGGGCCGATGCAGAAATGTCTTATATCTGCACCTCTGCAAAGGCAGATCTGAATCCTGTTTGTCAGCTCATCTTCCCCTTTTTCTTTTCTTTTCTGTTTTTCCCCCCTCTTTGTTGTCCATTTCATTTCCTCTGACCAGGAAAAAAATCATTGTGAGGAGTTAAAGTGCCTCCACTGAGCTGAGCAGGGCAATGATTTATCTAATGATCCAAAGCAAGGGTTGGATGTGGATTTGGGACTGCTCCCCTCCCTTCACATCCTCCTCCTCCTCCTCCTCCTCCTATTTCATTCCCTCCCCTAAATTGCTGCTTTTGAGGATTTCGTTTACATTTCCCATCCAAGGTGCCCCATCCCCTCTCTGGCTGGAAGCCCTTGATAACGCAGTAATTCTCTATCTGTCATTGGCCAGCCGGCTCATGTCTAGTGATGCTCGCATTTTAACCAGCATCTTTTCACTCAATTAGATCTTTAGGCTGGCGTGGATCCAAGGCGGCTAATTAATTTTAAGTCCTTGCCTATAGGTCACAAACGGTGACATACAGTGGAAATAGACTAATCCAGATCCGGAGCCCGGGGAGTGCTGCTAAATGTTCAAATAATCCCAAGACATCCCCAATGCTGGCTATTTTAGTTTCAGCACATCTCTCGACCTCATACGTGTCTCCATTTATTTTCACATTCAATTGTTCAAGATAAAAACGCACACAAATGCACTGAAATTGGATTTTTTTAAAGGCGTCTGCAAGGCCCTCTAATTGTTTTTGTTTTATATATATATATATATAATTTCAGGCTATGATGCATGGTGTGGAGTTGCTCATGGGTGTACAAGAAAATTGGGAATGAAGATATGTGGTAAGTTCTGCTTTTAATACAATTATGAAAAAGAGGAGTTGTCAGGGAAAGATGCTGTGTCGAACATGGCCTTACATCATTTTACCCGCGGCTCAGTAGGAAATAACACGGGATCAGTGAGATTTTAAAATCCAAACAAAGGATTAACCATTTTGATTAACCGGTATTATTTACTAAATTAAATCACTTTTACACCTGATCTTGGTTATTTAACCAAAATGGGAGGGAAAAATGCAAGTGGCACCAACACTGCCAAAACTACCAATTTGAGTTGCAGCTGATTAAATTAAAGAGGAAATTATGCAGGATGGATTTCGCGATCCTTAGTAAAGAGTCTATTTTAGTCTCATGCTCCAAGGACGGACTGACATCTACCATAATAGTGGATGTCACGCTCCAGCGAACAGTACAATTTTCTGGTATTTTTGACCGACATGTTTCGCTGGTTTCATTAAGGCCATGAAATTACGCAGAGCTATTAAGCTGCAAATCGCAATCAAAGAAAATGAAAAGATAAAAATGTATTCTTTTGGAATAAAAAGAAACGTTTGAGGTCTTAAAAGCAGCTTGTTGCACAGCACTCGGATGATCTTTCAGTGAGATTTACCTGTGAACAATATTCTCCTCAGCAGGCTTCACTGATAAATTCACATTTATCACCGCGGCCCTCTCAAATGCGCCTTTGGGGCTGTAATGTTATCGGCTGCTTGCCCACTGAAGTGCACTCTTTCGGAGGAGCTTTCATAAGAATTTACAGCCGCTACATGACAGCGATTTGTTTTGCTTGGCTGGAGTTTGGTGCTGATGTCACCCGGGATCAACCTCCCACACAGCCCTCCGCCCATAAATAGGATTCCCCATGCAGGATGGGACCATTAAAAAAGGGGAAACAACTCTGAAAGTACAGAGAGAGAGAGAGAAAGAGAGAGAGAGGAGAATAATAATAAGTAGGCCTGGCAGAGTAAAATAGCTGCATATCTCAACATGTATAGGGAGTGTAATCACGCCGCGGACGCTTCTTCTTCTTGTAATCGTTTAGGGTTTTTGCAGAAGAACAACAGTCTGGAGGAGAGGAGCAGGATTGTGAGTTCCCTCAAGGAGCGCACAGCCAAGAACCTGCTATCCTGCGACAACAGTGGCAGAGATGCACATTTCAGACACACAGAAACCGACTTCTCCAATCTGTTCGCCAGAGGTGAGCCAGACATGAATGAAGCAGATGAGTTACATAGCCTATTGATTGTTTTCATTTCAACATGATGCATTTAACATAAAATACAAAGCTTTGAGGAATTTGTGCAAATTTCAATCTGTAACAAACATGCAAGAAATCCTATACACATAAAAACAAGTATTGTGTGGTTGAATAAGCTTGCATTTACCAGGGAATGCAATTGTGATAATTGAACATGTTCTGGTCATACTATCTTTATTGTATTTGATGGGCATGAGAACTCAATGCTACTGGAGGATTTGCACAAAATTAGAGTAAAAGTAATTATAAACCTGCTGAGAAATCCAAGAAACTCAACAAAAAAATAGTGAAAATGAGCTGTACAATTTCTCTGTATGGGAGCGAGAGTTTTCAACCATGTAAACAATTTTAGGGACATTACATGGACTGACTCTAACCCTAACCATAACCACTACGTGCCTAACCTGAAGCAATGACCAAAAAATCAGCTTTTTTCCCAATTGGTGACACAATTTTTCTTCACCAAATGGACATGCTGCCACCAATTAACTGGTCCTGAGTCTGAATTTTTTCCCCAAAAGTATAGATAGATAGATAACACACACACACACACACACACACACACACACACACACACACACACACACACACACACACACACACAAAGTGACTTAATGAATGGATTTCATTTTGTAGATCTGTTGCCTGCCAAAAATGGAGAGGAGCAGACTATGCAGTTCCTGCTGGAGGTTGTGGAAATCCTCACCAACTACATCCGGAAGACCTATGACCGGTCCACCAAGGTCCTGGACTTCCACCACCCCCACCAACTGCTGGAGGGCATGGAGGGTTTCAACCTGGAGCTCTCTGACCAGCCAGAGTCTCTGGAGCAGATCCTGGTGGACTGCAGGGACACCCTGAAATATGGAGTGAGGACAGGTGAGAACAAAGAGGGCCGAAGGAGCAGCAGAACTCACTGCAATCAATAACTCTCATTAGCTTACACGCCAGTGTAATGATTACAGATAAGCCCCCCTTTGTTTCTCGGATTCTCAAATGATAAATTGTTGTCTGGGGATTATGTTGCACTGTTGTCTCTTTATCAATGGCAGGTCACCCCAGGTTCTTCAACCAGCTGTCCACTGGATTAGATATTATTGGGTTGGCAGGAGAGTGGCTCACATCTACAGCCAACACTAACATGTGAGTGCTGTGATACCGGGTCACTGATTTGTTAATTACATAAATTATCTTTTCAGATAATAATTGAGATAAAAGCATACATACTTTCTTTCTACTCTTTTAAAGTATTTGTACTTATTGTTTCTGAGGAGATTTAGAGGAGTACTTGTGGTGATGTACAGTAATTACTGTCGTTGGTGTTCCTTTGGCTGAAGAACACCCTGCATCTTCTCATAGACTGTCAATCAACCAAGAAAAAAAAAGAAGCAGAAAACAAGTCATTTGTACGGTACACTCCCCCGCAGTATTGTCAATGTTGGCCTGCACTCAGGCTGTGGTCACATAATTCAGCCCTGCAGGCAAACTAAATTGCATATTGATTCACATTCACAGTTTACATGGTGTCTTTGTTTCATGTAATGCTCATTCCTGTGACATAACAATGCCAGAAGGAAGAAAAGAGCCTCTGCCCTCACACCATCTGTACACAATACCATCAGTGGGACTCAGCAACGACTTTAACTGACTTACTGTACATCTCCACAATCTATTACGATCAAGCACCACAGCAACTGCAGTAAATTAGTTTTTTAACACTGTGTCAGAGATGTCGATTCAACTACTTTTCAAGGCTGAATTTTCTTTATTTTGTCCCCCAGTATATCTCAATGGGGTTGAACAAAACATATATTGCACAGTTCTTGTATTTGATCACATTTCATTGTATGAGTGTATTTAATAAACTGGTTTCTTACAGTATGATGATGGATGCATGTCATGCATACTTCTGTCCATCATGTTTCCTCATCTAAACTATTCAATAAAGGTGAAATGCTGAACAGTAATTGGGTTTCATGTAGCTTCAGGTAACTTTTTGATAATTACAACCTGTTCAGTTTGGGAGATTAAATATAACATGTAGACGATTAAATAACTTTGTGTAGATGATAATACATATTATAACATTTCTGTTAAACTTATAAGTACATGCAGATGGATAGAAGAATGTTTAGAATAGTTTTACTTTCTAATTCAGGCCCCTTTAAGATGTAATGAGTTGTAACTAATGGCTTTATTGATTAGTCAGTAAACCATTTACTAATGCCTTATAGACCAGTTATAATACATTAATAAGTAATATTTTTGCTTTCCAAGTTTGTGTAAAAATTCTTTTGACTGATTGGACTGTATGACCATGTGGACCGGAATTTAATTTATTAACAAGTTATTAAGCATTTACTAATGGATAACCAACATTTATACTTGTGTTATTACCAAATAGAAAGGATAAATACCAGCAATGCTGTTTATTTACAACCTTGCAACCCATATCTGTTGTGGTTAAATAGTATAAAAAAAAAAAAAAGTTAATACAGCATTTACAATTTCTAATGTTACAGAATATAAATGGTGCCTTGATAGAAAGTGGAACTAAAATTTTTAGTGGTTCCATTTTTTCTCTGCTTTTCTCTGATGAATTTCCTCCTGCACAACACTGTATGACCTTGTGAAGATTAAATTAGGAGTGTAGTACTACAAATCTTAAACCCTTTATTGAAAGTCCCCATGTCTTTCTTGTTGCATCTTGCTAATTCAGCCATTAGTCTACAGCCTATCATAAGAAGTAATGTGGTTAGCTTGTGTGTTGTTGGCGACAACACTGTGGAAACCAGAGGGTGGAGGTTTCATACATACTTGTAATTTACCTTTATTAATTACCCCATCAACCCTAATTACCCCTGGCAGATATTGACTGACACTAATAGACTGACAATCACATCCAGGTCTTACATAATCAGGACGAGTGAGTGTCATCTGCATGAATGAATGCGGTGAAAATTAATGTGCGGCATCTGCGAAGTGGCATCTGACTTGTTTATTTTTTCCCCCTCTTCATATTTCTGTATATACTGAAGATGCTGTGGGGCACAATGCGACATTCTCTAATGTTCCACTGATTCATTGACTTTCTTTGCATGAATAGACAGATACTTATGTAATTAGAAGAATATTGGTCAGGAGGAGATGGATGAGCTTGCCTGTGCTGTAATCTCAAATCCACTGCATTTCTCTCTGAAGTAGAGAAGGTTTTTAATTTGCTTTGGTGATACAGAAAAAAAGTATATAGTCTAAAGAAGATACAACATAAAAACATGCCTGGAATCAGAGAAATCAAAGCATCTGAAACGAGTTTAGTAATAGCCGATCATTCTTATTTCTGCGATGTTTACATGAAAGGTACATTGTTCATATTTTAAACATTCTCATTTGGCTAATTTTCTCTCATGGATACAAAAATGGGCTCCTGATGTTATATTAATAATGAGTTATGGTATTGCATGGTATTTCCAGTCATTTCATTCAAGCAGAAAGAGTTTTAAAACAGCAAGATGTTGTTGTTGTTGAGGTGTGACCGTGCACAGAAGGCTGTATCTGTCCCACTCTTATTGAGAAAGCAGCACCATGTTGCACAATTGCACTGTACAAATGCATGTTGTTAAATATCAGTGTATTTCATATTGATCCCATCAGTGTCTGCTGCAGTCTTTAGCTGAAAGGGAATTTAACTTGAATGAAACTGCAGAGAGAAAATAATCCAGAAAACATCTGTTTTTGGTTTGTTCCAGGTTCACCTACGAGATCGCCCCCGTCTTTGTACTCATGGAAAAGTTGACACTGACAAAGATGAGAGAGATCATTGGCTGGCCCGATGGAGAGGGTGATGGCATATTTTCTCCAGGTAAGAGCTCGACCGGTGACCGAACAGGAGTGGGAGCTCCTGAGAAGGTGGTTGAATAAGATCTGAGCCAGGTTATTATGTCATCAGATACACGTGCTGTTTCTTAGCTACGGTCTTCACTGCTGACTGAGCTCATCTGGTTTCCGCAGGAGGAGCAATCTCCAACATGTACAGTGTGATGATTGCCAGATACAAGTTCTTCCCTGAAGTCAAGACCAAAGGCATGGCAGCTGCACCCAGACTGGTCCTCTTCACCTCAGAGCATGTTAGTCTGACATGGCCTCTCTGTTGCTGATTATTGTAACCTTCTGCAACACTGCAATTTTGAGTGTTTTCATCACTTAGTGTGGCAATTAGGACACATGCTGAATTGTACTGATAGTCAACATATGTTCTTGCAGAGCCACTATTCCATCAAGAAAGCCAGTGCAGCTCTGGGCTTTGGAACAGAGAACCTGATCCTGTTGAACACAGATGAGAGGTTTGCTTTATTCTCTGCCTGCATGCAGACAGTCTTGCAGGAAATCAAATGACTCTGTGACTTACTATGTGATTTTGTTTTCCAGAGGGAGAGTCATTCCTGCTGATTTGGAAGCCAAAGTAATAGAAGCCAAGAAAAAGGTGAATGAATCAAACATCATCCTCTGTAATTTTAGCTTCTGTCGTGCAATGAGAAATATGCGTGCTGTGGATTTTACCTGTAGCTACGGAAACACTTATGTGTGCCAGAGCAGCAAGGTTATTTCAATAAGGTTAATGCTTCTGTCTGCACACATGTGATGCTGTTCTAGTCTAAAGTACCTCTCCTGAAAGTAATTCTTCAAAGGAAAAGTGATGTGCAGACTAGAAGAAATGGGTGAGCAATTTTTCCCCGACAATAGCTGCAGACAGGAGGAGTGCATTATTTGAGATATAGCCCATCTCTTTGATGTCAACAATGAAAGGGAGAAAAGTAACATAAGTTGGATTCAGCCCATAATTGTAGCCAATGTCTTTTTTTCTTAATACTTGTTGTATGCAGGGGCATGTCCCCATGTTCGTGAATGCCACCGCTGGTACCACCGTCTACGGAGCCTTTGATCCCATCAATGAAATTGCAGACATCTGTGAAAAGTACAACATATGGCTTCATGTGGATGTAAGACATTATTGATCATCTTCAGTACACAGTTCAGTTTGATCAGAACGGCTTTTCTGATCAACAGTGGTGTCCTCACTGAAATGGATCTGTTGTATCCTTTGCAGGGTGCATGGGGCGGAGGTTTGCTGATGTCAAGGAAACACAGGCATAAGCTGAATGGAGTTGAGAGGTAAACAAAAAGAGAGAGAAAGAAAGAAACGCATGATTGTAGTATTGACAGTTTTTTAAAGAGGTGCACACCCAAGGTGTTACACTTCGAGTTCAACTCATCACAAAAGTGCTATTTATCCTGTGAAAATAAAGTAATATTTCTACTGAGGCTCTGGAGATTTTTTAAGTCTGAGAAAACACACACACACACACACACACACACACACACACACACACACACACACACACACACACACACACACACACACACACACGCACACACACACACACACACACACACACACACACACACATTCACAGAGCTGTTTACTGTTTCAATATATGTGCAGGGCCAACTCAGTCACCTGGAACCCCCATAAGATGATGGGAGTGCCGCTGCAGTGCTCTGCCATTCTGGTCAGAGAGAGGGTGAGAGTGTTTTTCACTTTCCTGCTGCACACAATGCACCTCCTGCACATGCATGCACACAAACAGAAGGAACCGTTTTTGGTAATCTTCCCACTTCTCTCATTGCAGGGATTATTACAAGGCTGCAACTCCATGTGCGCTGGTTACCTCTTCCAGCCAGACAAGCAGTACGACATCACATACGACACCGGAGATAAGGCCATTCAGTGTGGGCGACACGTTGATATCTTCAAGTTCTGGCTCATGTGGAAGGCAAAGGTGTGCACTTCTTACTCATTGCACCTGTCAACTATAGCTAATCTGTGATGGTACGGTAACATACTATTTTTTTAATCTGCCTCAAAGGGAACAGTAGGATTTGAACAGCATATCGACAAGTGCCTGGATCTTTCATCGTACCTCTACAATAAAATAAAGGACAGAGAGGGCTTTGAGATGGTGTTTAACGGAGAGGTGAGATCATTATTCCCACAGAGAGGAAATATCTTTCACATGAACACCCTAATATTCACTGCAATGAGTTATCAGTTCCTTAAAAATCTAAATTCAGTGAATACTCCAGATGATCAGCCGCTGCAACATGGGAAAACATCTTATCTGAGCTTTTCTGCTTGGCTGTTTTTCTTGAGTGATTAATGACGACAACATATTTAACATCTTAACTTGGTTTTAGGAATGGTTGGATCATGTTACTCTCTTGACATGCTGACAAGAAATGCTGAAATTACAGAAGGCAGTTTTTATTAGTGCTCCTTTCAAATGTTGTTCCCATTTTCTCTTATTAGCCGCAGCACACCAATGTGTGTTTCTGGTACCTTCCTGCGAGCCTGCGCAGCTTGCCTGATGGTGAGGAGAGGCGGGAGAGGTTGCACAAGGTACTGACTCATCAATCTGCTTTTTAAAGTTTCTAGTTCCCCTGTCTGTTTCAATTTATTCTCATTATATCTGCCTAGATTTAGGGAGTTATACAGGAAGGTCTTGCTGGCATAAAGGTGTGGAAGTAGCACAGACTTTGCATCATAATGACGATAATGATAATGTGTGTTTTCCACAACAGGTTGCCCCAAAGATCAAGGCCTTGATGATGGAGTCTGGGACTACAATGGTGGGTTACCAGCCACAAGGAGACAAGGTCAACTTCTTCCGCATGGTCATCTCCAACCCTGCTGCTACCAGGTCAGACATCGACTTCCTGATCGAGGAGATCGAGCGACTGGGGAATGACTTGTAAGAGCCACACCTGCATTGTGAAAACTTTTTTTTTTCTTTTTCTTTTCAAATATTTGTCTTTTCCAAATCTGGAAAGCCTCGAGCTTGGCTTCATGTCCCTTTTTGTCTCATAAAGAGATTTTTGCTTACAGATCTTCTCTGGCAATGCACAACAAATAATCGGTGGTGTGTGCTTCTCTGTCTCTTCTGTCTTTAGCAGCGCCGTCATATGTTTAAAATGTTTGCACACCATGTTATCTGAGTAAAATGGACTTCAGTCAAAACTTGAGAGAATTATATAAGCAGACTGGTATTCTTGCTAAAACATGTTAAGTGGAAACAAACTTATATTATGGTAAACAGACTCTTGTCAGTGCGATGAGTTTAACACTGGTTGTTTTTCATGTAAATATGAAATTGCAAGAATATCTGAGCACTTCATGATTCTTTCTATAGCAGCTATTAAAATGTCATTATACTGTTGTACTATATGCAGATCAGTATGAAAAACAGAATGAGATCAAAATATTTTTTCACAACACAGCACAACGTAAGGAACCTTGTAACATTGACATAAACGGTATTAATGTAATATATATAATGTACTGACTGTTGGTGCTCCATGTTGTCTACGTAATTATTATGCCAGATGCACCGCCACATTGTACCCTAGCTGTTATTTCCCTTTGATATTGCATAGGTGGGAATATATAACACAGTCATTGTAACAAGTACTGTACTTGATTGCTGTGTTTTTAGAGATTTTTGTGTAGATTGTGTATAGTATTGTTACATTGCCTTTGTGCCAAATGTGTCCTAGTTTTACAGTGAGAAAACCCTATATGTAAAGCAATCATACCATACAGTCTGTAATAGATGAACCACTTTATTTCTATTAAGAGATTATAATTGTCAATAGGTGATCTGCTATTCTGATCCATTTGTAATGTATCCTCCTTCATATTTGGACTCTCTGCTGTATCATATCACAATGTTTTGAATAACATTGAAGTCTTTTAGTGTATTTGTGAACCAAAGAAGGGTTGAGTTACATTTATGAACATGTACATGGCCCTTATTCTCCCTTATGGATGGATTCAGATATTTATATATAAGAATATTTAACTTAACCACCCCTTAACCTTAGTGCAATCTATGTTGTGTATCTGTGCAACGTCATGTGATCCACTGATTGAATGTTGTCGAGAGGCGCTTTGTTAACGATAAAAAGCACAATGCTAAACCATGATCATGGGGCGGCTTTTACTCTAGGGACATATGATTGTCTGTATTATTATGTGTTAAGTGGAGTAAAACTATAATATGCAATTTTTTGTTTGTCTTAACATGCTCACTAAAGGCATACTTATGTAAAAAAAAAAAAAAATCAATGTTAGAAACTGGGATTATTTATCATTAAGAGTTTTGCTTAAACTATTAAATGCAAACTGTTTGCTACTGTGATAAGGTTTACTGAACAATTGTACATTCCTGAATTAGTGGGATGAAATGTCCCTTGTCACGTTTCATGTAGGCACTTTAATTCATCATTTGCAGAGTATTACTGTTGTATCCACAGCACAAATAAAGACATGAGCTGTAGAACATCTGTGGGAACAAGTTTTTGCAGTTTGTCAAAAGGACCTTTGAATTTTACAAATAAATATGCATTGCGACCAACACTGATGTAAAATCATCTTGGAGAAGACTTTGTTGACATATGCTTTACTTCATCAGACTCCACTGTTGTATGTTTAAGAGTAATATTACATTCAAAATCCTTTTTTCTTTTTTTTTCTCTTCTGATCTTGTTCAAACCCAATAGTACTTAATTACACCAAATAGCTCCGCTGTTGTTTCACCATATACGGGAATCTTACATGTTATACACAGAGTTGTTATGTTACACTCACAATAACAGAAATGCAAAAGGACTGGCATTATTTGGGAGAGGTAGCAGATGTACAAAAGTACTCTCAACACCTATAATATACTTAAAAAATATGAAAATCCATTGTATTAAAGGATACAGTTTTTCAACACTATCTTAAAACATTATTCAGCTGCCCATATGAAAACTGAAACAGGTTTTGCCTGCTGGAATCTTGTCTCTGGTTTATTCTAGACATCAAGATCCTAAAGTGCTTTCTGTGCAAAAAATGTATTTCAAAGTTTATCTGAAGCTCATATGAAGTTTAAACCAATGCCGTCCCTACTAGTCAAATTAAGTCAATGTCTTTTTACTACCAAATTCCTTTTTTTGTCATGATTCTTCCACCTCAGTTCAACAGGGAAACACAAAGAGGGAATATTGTATTGAAAAGTCTGTAACTTTGGAAGAAACTTATATTGCAAGTATGTTAGGAGAGATATTTTAATGGCCATTAAAAGCAGGAGGAATGATTACATTGAGCACATCTTTCAAAGTTCATATTTAACAGCTGTGGTGTCTGTGGCCCAGATGTGAAGTGTCATTTTTTATGAATCAGGCTTCTGAAACATGTCACAAGTTCTACATTATGTTTATGAACAATTCACATAAAATCAGTAAAAAGCATGAAGTATCAAGCCAATAAAACAATTTTAAGTATTTTTAGAGTAGGAAATTAAGGCTTAGATGGTTTTTAGTATTACGAAACCGAGAGAGGTTGAGTGTTTGAGGGTGGTGAGCTGCTGACAGAGTCTCTGTGTTGTTAAATGCATCCAACCTTTAGACAAAATTCACAATGTGGTAAAAATGTCAATCTTGGCCCAAGATTGTGTGTATAAAATCCTGCAGTAAGAGACTTTTTCCTCTTTTATTTTTGCAATCCACCTAGCTGTCACCAACCATTGATCAGATTAATCACCCTGGAGGGACTTGCCCTGATTATCTCACAGCTGAGATTTCATGAGCCTCCACCCCCCCTGCCAATTACTCCACTCTTAGATATTTATCGTAAAATGCTTAACTTTTTTAAATCTTTTTTTTCCATGGAGCTTATTTCAAGACTCTGCCTGGCAGCATTTTATTTCAACACAGCAGAGGAGCTGTTTCAGTAGCTTCTCTCCCATCCTCCACCAGACGCTGCCTCTTTGTTTCATGGTTGAGTGCAGCGATCATTACATGCCCGGTGTCACTGGCTGCTTTGTAAAGTTACAGGGAACAGTGGATTAAAGGGATAACCGCTCATAATGGGGTAATAGAAATTGTAACCCTTGACTTTTTGCCACATCTAAAGGCTGAATGGCTTTTTGTTTGTTCTTATAAGGACAGCAGTATTGTTGAAGGTTAAATGTGCCAATATGTAATGACATGGCTAATTTGGAAGCATGTGTTGGAGAATCTAGGAATGATTACATGCAAATGAAAGCAGGCTAGTAAAGACACGAATGACCACCCAAAATAAGTAACATAATCACCAGACCAGTGAGTTTATTCAAATATCAGTCTATTCAGTGTGCTAAATCTATATAATGTATGGAAAGGGTTATAGCATAATCTTGGTGCCTGACTATAAAACCAATATTTAGTAGTATTTCAAGTGGTTCATCACTTCAATCAACAATACGCCAGCTTGTCTGTATTAAATCTCATTACAAGTATAATTAAACTTTGATCAAGATGAGATCGGGCCAGTAAAATAACAAGGAGCGGTTCTGTTTTTCCAGTGGCTTCTGTCTCTGTGGAGAGGGCAGGCTGGCTCTGGACACCAGACTGTGAAACGCTTAATGTCTGCCATTGCACTAGTCTGTTCACCCTCCATTTCACACCTGGCACACAGGCACAAAGGATTCAACACTCATTACAATTACTGCAAATGAAAGATTATCAGATTTATTGGTCTCATTGCAATGCCTTTTCCTCTTGTGCTCATTTTATTCCCACTTTTTTTTTCTGTCTGTGAATTTTGTGAAACAATAGGTCGCTCACCCATCTATCCCTTCTCAGCTGTGTTACTCTTCCCTCTTATATATCTATAATTCTTGTCAGTGGTTTCCTGATGTGCCAAATATATCTCCCGCCCCTGGGAATCACTGCCACATTAGCTTCCTGATAGATACTGACATTCCCATTGTGTAAGGCAAGTCTAATGAAATGATGATGATGATATTGACTGCGGGCTCCTTGCCAGCCAGCCCTTCCCCCTCTTCTCCATACACCATTCATACACATACGCAGTCACGTCCAATATTAAGCCTGAAACAATTGCTCTGTGTAACCTTTTAACTCTTACAATCCACAATTTAACATGGGTACATGCTGCATTTTTGTTCTTATACTTTAATTTAAAGGCTAATAATTACATGTTCTTGTGCTATAAAAGGTTTTTTGTTTTTTTTACTGCAATCAATGCATTTTGTTCTCAACTTCAAGCCAAACAGCAAGCGTGCTTGACATTAAAAAGCACTGATATCCAAATCAATTGTAAGACCTTAAGGCCTCTGACTCCTAAAGTAATTATAATGGGTTACACTTATCTAAATAGCCTCCTCCTATTGACTGTGTCCACGACTTGATTAATTTTGGCAGAAAGTACATTTTAAGCAGGAGATTAATAGTCAAGAGACTGTAACTTGCCTGTCTCCATGGCTGGGGAGTTTAAGCCTAATGTGGCGCTTGTTAAAGTTGAAAGGCTGCTAGTAAATGTCTCTGTTGGACATTTTCTAAAGGAATAAGCATGAGCCCAGGAGCAATTACACCGCAGCTAACCAAGTCTCTCTATGGCGATTGTTATCACGCATGCTAAATGAACGCATGCTAAATGAACTAAACAGCCTCACTGCACATGACAGTAGTCTAGTGCTGTGCTGTTGTCTGCATGAGTATGCAGATGATAAACACTGAGTCATTTTTTTTGTCCTGAATGGGAATGGTGTGGGGCAGGACAAGAAACATGTGGCTGATGTTGGTGAATTAAAAATGATAAACAACAGCCATAATGACGTGATAACTACTTGTACTGGTGTTTGGCTCTTGCTGTGCTGTCTTCTAATTCACGTTGCATTTTATCTCTACCTCCCAGTACAACAGAGTGCATTATGTCAGCACAGAGCATGTATTTATTAGACAACCCTTTCATCCCACAAAAGATGACCTCTCAGAGACGTACCACATTAAGCAACTAACCCTGACAGGAACAGCTCATGATATTTGTAGCTGTGGCATTGCTTACTGTGTAGAAATTCAGTGTGTGTGAGGGGGCAGCCACAGTAAGCACATGGAGCTAGATGTTTATCACGTTATGGACATTTTAATTTCTGGCCACTTCTTTGTTAATGTCTTCCTTGCCCCCTTCTTTCCTTGCCAAGGTGTCTGTGCAATGAACGCCTGAGCAAAGTATAGTGCTTTTTTCTTGCAGCTTTAGTTGTAAATTCCTTGGAAGGCTGAAGAAGTATAAATCTGAGAGAGAGCTATTCAGAGCAGTGATCGCAGAGTTTTAAGGCGTCAGCAAGCTTTTGCTGAAATACAGAGTTTATTTATCTGCTCCTTGAAGAGCAAGTGTCACCATGTGATGTACGATTCTCACTGGTGGTAAATAATGGATGTGATGATCTGTATCACTAAGGAACAGTGATTGATTTAAGTCTTAAATAAGTGTAGTGTAATGTTAACTCAAGCAGTAGAGACTCTCTCATTTATTGTATATAGAATTAGTATGACTTAATTACAAAGATCCAAATTATCCTAAATATATCAAAACATTATGTCAATCACTGCTTGCCTGTATATTTCTAAAAAAAACAAAAACCTAAATACCATGTTGAAAACATACACAGAGGATTTTTTAAATATATAATATTTCCGGCCAAAATTTGACTTAAGTGCTGTGCAGTGGTTTACTGGCCTTTTGTTCAAGAAGTAAAGTTTCTGAGTCTTTCAGGAATGAAGAACAGAAATTTAACTTAAATGTTAAATGTTAAATGATGATGATCTGATGACATGCTCTGATATTGGTTCACAAACATTTTGACACAAATTGGACCACAAACCCCCAGCTCATTAGATTTTTGCTTTTAGACATTTTAGTAAAGAATGCGTATGAAACCCATTACTAAAATAGTGATAAACACTGTCACTTATTGATGGAATTATAGTGAAAATAAATGATTGCCCTTTTTGCTGTGGAACCCCTGGAACCCCCTCAAGGACCCCTGGGGATCCCAGGACCCCACTTTGAGTACCACTGTCTTATGAAATCACACTTGAATTTCCTCATCTCATATTCATCATCTACTACGCTCTCTCTCTCTCTCTCTCTCTCTCTCTCTCTCTCTCTCTCTCTCTCTCTCTCTCTCTCTCTCTCTCTCTCTCTCTCTCTCTCTCTCTCTCTCTCTCTCTCTCTCTCTCTCTCTCTCTCTCTCTCTCTCTCTCGTCTCTCTCTCCGTGTGTTTAGGTGATTGTGTGAGAGGAGACAGGTGTGCTGGAGTCAGAGCAGAGCCACATCAGCTGCATCTCCTCTCTGTAATGACGCCTCTACATAGACTCAGCTCTGCCAGATTGCAGCTTCATGAGCTGCACCAGTCAGTCCGTGCTTTGAGCCATTTTTCATGCATTACGAGTTTTTCTGTTGTTGCCTGTTTTTTCTCTGGCTTAACCCTGTCTTCTCTTTCCAGCCCAGACTCCAGCTCCTCATCTTGTCTTGTCAGCCCTGCTTTCTTCCCTGGACTGCTGTTTTTCCCAGCTTTCAGCCCAAATCCCAGCCCCAGGTTCCAAGCTACCTGTCCAAGCCCTAGTCCCAGTCAACCCAGTTGAAAGATGGTTCCTATTATAAAATCATGTATTCTCTCTGCTGATTGGTGTTAAATTGTCTTTCCTTTCATTTTATTTATGATGCATATGATGGCTTACAGCTGAAACACATTTGTTTTTTGTCCACAATAAATAAGACAAATCTGTGAGTGCTGGTGTTTTGTTTCTTTTGATCCAGTTACCAGCCCAAGCTTCCCAGGCCTGCATTCCCTTTTTCTGGCCTTACAAATAAACACCTTGTTGCTGTTATGTCCCTGTTTCCTTGC
The DNA here is from genome assembly GCF_963691925.1 of Scomber scombrus. NCBI lineage: Eukaryota > Metazoa > Chordata > Actinopteri > Scombriformes > Scombridae > Scomber > Scomber scombrus. The sequence continues at coordinate 15,779,024 of NC_084982.1, forward strand.
CTTGTGTGTCTGCACTTAGCTTTACCTGCTTCATCCCAGGTAACAAATATTCTTACTATTTTGTATCCTTTCTGAAAATATATAATTTTTTATATCAATTTGGTGATGATCAGAAATGTTTTTAACTGAAAATGTTCCTTTCTTCTTTTTTTTGTCTACACATTTGAAGCTGGAAACAAACTGTGATATAATAACTGTGACATAATTATTTTGCAATTATGTGAATTGTTTCAATCCACAATGTCAAGAATAAAACCCGTCTAGTTGGAGTATATTGCACCAATGCTGAATCTCCTCTTCTGAGAGAGAGAACAGTTTAAGCTTCATCCAACACAGCACAGAGACAAAATCAAGCTGAGCTCCAGCGGACACTCACGGGATAACTGATGATTGATGAGGAGAATCACAATCCTGAGCAAGTTTATTTCAAATTATTTGATAAGACCTGCTGCACTACAGAGATATTCAATTACATATACATTAATCTACTCTTTGGGCCCCTGTTCTTTATATCATTGATACAATGATATCCCTTATTATCACCGTTTGATACAGAGACAATTGTATTCACTCGTCTCTGCTATGATATTATCATACGACCAAATCAAAAGCAACTGGGTCTGAATAACAAAAAAAAACAAAGCTGATGTTTTCACTGCCATTGCTCGGCTGTGTTAATGGTAATAAATAGTGACAGATGATTACAGATTAAAAGGCTCATTGCTCACTTTAAATGAATACAAGGTATGTTGTTTTTATTCTACACATTATCTAATAAACACTCCTTCCACACAGAATGTAATCGAAACAGCTGAGTGACAACATACTGAGAAATAAAACTGCAAGAAGGAGGCTGATGTATTTCAGACACACAGTAACACTGTGTCCTTGAGCGTTATTTTCTGTGTGTGATTTTGTGTTTGCAAGAAGGGATAAGAAATACTCAAATGCCTTCCAGATTTTATGCAAGAAAAAGTATGTAAGTGTCCATGCAAAATGTACTAAAGTTTGCAGCATTTTGAGTTCAAAGTGATTCATTTATCTTAACTGGTGCAGATGGTGCTTGGTCAAACTGAACTGTTGACTAATTTCAATAGTAACATCATCATATTCATCTGAAAATTAGGTGTTATCAGATTAAGTAGTAAAAAGTAGAATATTTCTCACTGAAATGTATGTGAAGTGAAAGTGTGTATTTTGAATTGCAATTTTAACAGTCAGCATTCAGAGACTTCAAACACTTGTCTTTCACTTCGTTTACTTATGAAGACACTACCTGCTCTCATGGACTCAAGACCTGTCTCGATTGACACTTGACTTGTTCCCTCCACAGCAGATGATGTATTTAAACTTCACTGTACACACCCAGAGAGATCCAAAGACTAACAAGTACTCCTGTGCTGGATTAAAACTCCCTGCCATTATGTTTTCTGTGAGTCCGTTGGTCTGTGGCAATATGATTTACAAATCAACTAATCGATTAATTTAGGAATATGGATCATGTGAAGACAAAATAAACTAAAATAATTTAGCTCCAACAACACTACATTTTGACTTAGTGTCACAACTTTAAGAATGATAGATGTGCAGAGTTTGACAGTGGAAGGGCTGTTTTCACATTCACCTTAAATCTGAGTTTAAGATGTTCGGAAGTTAATTGTGAAATAATATATAATTTACAGAAGTGTGATGTGGAAACTTGAAGTAGGGGACATCTTGCAGAAGTTAAACTTTTGAAATGAATAATATAAGCATATTTACTGACTCTGGATTTGAAGAATTTTGAAAGGGCTTATTGAACTTGTTTGTGGAAAAATTATATCAGACATAAATTATTATTCAAAGCATATTTTTTTTTATATATACATCTTAAAACGTCCCCCTTCACTCAAAAGTTTAAAACTGGAAGACTGTTTTCACAATTATCTTCTGAAAGTGGAAAGTTTCTCTGTGCTCATTGAAAATCCATTTTTTAAAGACAACCCTCTGAACAGCATTTGTGACATCACAACTAGAGACAACAACAATTCTGATCCAATATTCAACTTACACAAGTTTGATGAGGAAACCTGAAACCACCAGTGCACAAACACTGAAAACATACTTTACAGTGAAACTGGAGAAATCTTGTGTCTAGCAATGAAACTTTTGAGATGAAAAATATTTGCATGTTCATTAATTTTGGAGTTTGTAATGAAATAGATGGAGGATAAGCCATTCTAATGTTTTTGACAAGATAGTTTAAAAGTATTTGTTTAAAAAAAAGCCATAGCAAACACTAATATCATTTAAAGCAGGGTACTTTACATACATTTTAAAACATCTGGAGGGGATTTTGTAGTATTGATCCCCTCCAGATTTATGAAGTGATACTGTAGTATTCATCTTAGGTGAAATTGTGGTTTATTTTTTCATAATCCTCTAACAAATATGCAGTTAATGAAACTACCAAAACAAATTGCATGCATTGCTGAACCCTGGGACTTTAGGGGCTCTGCAGCATTTTGTAATCCAGTCTATGCAAAAGTCTTAAAAACAGCTCTGTCCTTGTGGTAATCTTCCTCTTGCAGTTGACTTAAATGAGAAAAGAAATAATATTGTCACACTTTCTTTAATGCTTTATACAAAAAACAAGATGCTGCAGTGGAGTGAACCCTGAAAGAGTGGGTTGAACACTCCTTTATCTCTTTCTTTTTAACCTGTGGGAGGAGTCGTGACTAATCTATGCGTGGTTACACCCCAACAGACCTGACAGGATATGCTTCTGCATGAACAGACACACAAACATTGTTTCTATGACTGAACCTTTCAGAAGTTCACACAAGCATTTTTTTTTCCCATATTCATCATAGGCCTACAATAATTTCCCTCACACCCTCCCCCTCTGGTCTAATCAATATACCTGGATGACTCTCTGTGTGATATGAAGCTGGGGTGCACTGCAGTGGAGGATTATGCTGTGAGCACACATCTGTCAGGCAGCGGGTCTGTAACAACCACAGGAAGTGCTGAGAAGCAGGAACCGCAGGGGGAAAAAACACCGCACAGTGCGGACATGAGCAGGTGGAGACCCGGCTGCTAACCAGCACAGCTACAGCCCACCCTCACACATCCAGGGGAAACATGGGAGGGTCTCAGAGCATCGAGATACCAGGTGGAGGGACTGAAGGCTATCACGTACTCAGAGTAAGAGCAGCTTTCATGTCGATGTTTGTGTGTGTGTGTGTAAAAGAGAAAGACACCTCCTGTTAGCTGCATAGGCTAACAGTGTCTCTTGTTATACAGCTAAACACTGGTATTTATGTAGCCATTCAGTGCTTATTAGATAAGGCTTCATAAATGTGTATTGCCACCCAAACAGCCTCTGAATGAATTGACTATCTCAGGTTAGTTAGCCGTCAGCTGCTATCTGTGAAGCTACCTGAATGAGTGTGATGTTATGCAGCTGTTTAAATCTGACATATTGACCTGTATGTACGTAGTATATGCATGGCTTAGTCATTATTTCTTGTCTAAACAGCACAAAAGGCACATAAATCCCACAGACCCCAACTGAACGAAACAAGACAAATAAATAACTGAAAAATAATAATAATAAATAAAGATGACATGTTTACATAAGTTCTGAGTGTGTAGTGAGACTTCATCTCTTCAATGAAAGGCAGAAAACTAGGTGTGGATTTAGAAAATTTGGGTTTGTAGATATAAAATTTAGCATTAAAAATATTAAAATTGACAATGTACTGAAAGGAACTGTTCTTGTGTTGGCAAAAATACAAGTATATAGAGTAAAAGGCCCATCACTGAAGCAGAAAATATGGAGAGCAAAGTCTTGCTGAAAGATGTGAATCACATCACAGTGAAGGAAAAGAAAAGGATGACTTTCACCCATGGTGACTACTAAAAGTACAAAGAACTTGTAATTGCCATGTATTTTGCAATAAGGAATTAACAGGATGTAAAATTTGAATATGTATTTAAGTTAGCCAGGGTTTTCTCCAATTCATGTTTTCAGTGATCGACGCCCAATAGATTTTATCTTTCTGGTTGTAAAGAATTTCACATATTAATGTATTACTATTTTATCTAATTTGTCATGCCTGTTCAAACTGTATGAGAAATTCATGACTTGTCAGTGATAAGTATTAATAATTAATATTCTTCATGCATGTGCACTCGAGAACACGTCACACCTGTCAGAGCTTTTGTTTAACATTTCTGTGAGCTAACCTGGAAGCTGCCAGAATAACCGGTGTGGCAGCCTTGTCCAAGGCGTGTGCTTACATTCCCAAAACCTATTGTGGGTTTTAAAAGGAAGAGGATATGCTATTTACAGTCATCTTATTTACTCCATTTCCCTCTCTTCATTTAATTTATACTACGGACTGCAACAACTACTATTAATTAATCTATGAACACACATTTGTAGTATGCATGCTGGCTCACTGTCAAATTTTTAATGTTATTAGTAACACCTTTGCTTTTCCTACTGTGTGTTTTCGGCTGTTTTTAAGATTTTGAAATCAACATGATACAGTTCCACATTTGTGAGATGTAATCCTCGTCTGTCTGTGAATGTATTAAATTGTAAGCATACTGATTTCTAATAATGGCATTGTGAAGATTTGATATTTGTTAATATGACAATGACCAACTCGTCAGGTCAAGACTCAGAAGTGTACCTACACCTGAAATATACAGGACTCTCTCCAGGAAAACGATGTGCGTAGTTTGGAAAGGGCGGACAGATCGCTTGACAGAGGAATGAAGGAGGCTACCACTGTCGTCACAACAGCCAGGAGCACTAACAAAGTATTATCAGTGATCTTAATAACCACAGAGATTAAATACTTGGGATTCCTGACCAGTCAGTTAGAAATTAAGAAGTCCCTTGCATGAGACATGCAATGTCTTAAAGTCCAATTGTCCTCGATTCAACCTTCTTTGAATCCTTTTCAGATTGCTTCATTTGAGTAACTTTCAGTGGATTACAGTCTGTGACTCGTCTGTCCCAGGATTTAAATTCTTTTTAATGTAAAAAGGGGAGATGATTATTCACCACCAGAAATGTCTCGTCTTCAAGGTACTTCTCAAATGAACTATTTCACCTGTTTGTGAGGCTTTATTTTCCTGTTTGTATTTTGCAGGTTCAGGAGAATTCTCCAGGTTATCAGGCGGGACTGGAGCCTTTCTTTGATTTCATCATTTCCATTTGTGACACTAGACTGGTAAGTTTACTCTTATGGCTATAATGAAATTGTTGGACCTGCGTTATCAAGTCTCTATACAGCCATAAGTTTTATGACAGAAGATGTAAATGTGTTGATCTCGGACAGAACAAAGACAATGACACCCTGAAAGAATTGCTGAAGATGAATGTGGAGAAGCCCATCAAGTTGCTGTTATACAGCAGCAAGACACTGGCTGTGAGGGAGATGACTGTTACACCTAGCACCATGTGGGGCGGCCAGGGGCTGCTGGGAGTAAGCATTCGCTTCTGCAGCTTTGAAGGAGCAAATGAAAATGTTTGGCATGTCCTGGTGAGTGTGTTAAGCAGATACTGAAATATTTTTTAAAAACATTCAAAAACAAATGTAGTTTGCTTTGACCTAATATGATGTTGTTTTTTTTTGAGTCCAGGAAGTAGAGCCAAACTCTCCTGCAGCCCTGGCTGGTCTAAGAGCGCATGCTGACTACATTATAGGAGCTGACACCACCATGAGTGAGGTACCTGCTTTGTATTAGTAGTAATGTTGACTTAGAGGTGGCAACGGGCTGATCTGACGTGTGTCTCTCCTCTTTGAACAGAGTGATGATCTGTTCTCCCTCGTCGAAACCTATGAAGGGAAGGAGCTGAAGCTGTATGTTTACAACACGGACACAGACAACTGCCGTGAGGTGCTCATCACACCAAACTGCGACTGGGGTGGAGAGGGCAGGTATGACAGTCATCAAGGAACTTTTCTTCTGTAGGCAGTTGAAAACTAAACAACACCAGCCTTTAAAATGTTCATGTTTCTATGAGAATATTGGTAGGATATTCGTTTGTGCCATTTAGGAAAATAACTGCATTTATGAGACCTTTTAAAAGCACATAGTTCACCATTTTACTGGCTCATACAGCACCATAAAACCATGTGGGTGCAAATCAGTTATTGAACCTTTTCTGCATGATTAACTCACCGCTGCTAAGCATCAACTCTAAATGATAAAAAAATTATCAAAAACAGATTATTTTTTAATAAAAATGCTAATGCCAATAATAATAATAATAATAATGATGATGATACAGTTGTCAGGAGTTCATCAGGATGCTTTTCATCACCAGTTATTACAGTTATATGGGTTAGTTTATAGATGTGTTTTCATTAGGGCCCGAGCACTGACCAGTGCGAGGCCCTATTGTATCTGTCCTGATTATTATTATAGTTCCTATAAAACAAACGCCTTTTTGACAGCCTAAACATGCCCCAAAACTTGCCATCATGTCCGATCCGGCGAAAAATTTGATATCTTAAGGATCGCTGAAATGGGCGACACAAAATGGATCAATAGCGCCCCCTAGAACATTTTAAAAAAACGAGCCCCTCGACTCAGATTGACGTAGACAAACAAAATTCGGTAAACACATGTATCGTGTAAAGACGCACTAAAAAGTCTCTTGGACCCATGACGTCACTCCAACAGGAAGTCGGCCATTTGGAAAAATATGTGCGATTTTGGCGAACGAACTTGTCCTAGGGATTTCATCCGACCGACTTCAAATTCACTCAGAATCATCTTGAGACCTTGGAGATGAAAAGTTCGAAAACTGATTAGGGATTCGGTTTGGGCGTGGCGGTGCCGACAATTTCCTTCGCCATTCCATCCTTTGCCAAAAAGCAGGAAATCCTTATAACTCCTACAGACATCGTCCGATCTACACCAAATTGACCACGCATGTAGAGGGTCCCGCCCTGAACACGTCTATGCATCAATACTGTGTCATATACACAGCGCCACCTACTGGACACAGGAAGTCAGCCTCATATGACAAACATTATCCGATTTATATGAAATTTACAGGATGTGTTCTCCACATCACATACTACAACATGATATATAATTGGTGGGTGTTCTCTAGCGCCACATAGTGGACACAGGCAGTGATATTTAACCACATCATGCAACGTCAAATAAAAGCCTGCGAATGAAGACGTCTACCTGCGCGCCCTCCGACTGCGCCACAGAGATCTAAGCCTACCAAATTCTGGGGATATCTTAATGCACAGTGGTAACTTGAACAGTGGTGAGAACAGCTGCTAACAAACCTATGGCCCATACATTTTGTCAAAGACAGCCCAACTGGAAATTATGCTCTCATTCTCCTCCATAGTGAACTATATCACCGCCCCAATATTGAGGGCCCTGAAGACTTTGGATTGGTTCTGTAGCGCAGGTTTTTAAAACTGTATAATTGTTTCCACTCAGTTTTGACAATCAAACCTGGGAGATTGTCCTAGGTCTCTATGAGTGAAGCATTTACAGACTGACCTGAGAGCCAAATTTTTTTGAAAGTTGACTTTTTGTTCATTTTAAAGACAAATAATTAAAAATGTAACATTTACATTAATATATCAGTTAGCATTCAGTGAAAATTAATCTTTTGTCTAAATGTAATCCTATTTGACTCCAAACAGAAACAGAAATGAAAAAACAGGCATGTTTGTTCCATTTTACTCCATACAATGTTTGATTCCCTATATAAACGTTGAATGGAAAGCTGAACTCATTAATGCTTTTGTTTCATTTTATGTAAAATCACAGACTGGGCAGATGTTTAAATTGTAGCATACTATCAATGCTATTATGTCAGATGATTTCCCAGAGCTGGATTTTTTTAAAGTGATGCCTTGTCACTTAGAGGCAGTTTGGACATGTGGAGGACAGTGGGTTTCCCCTCACCGTTGTTCTTGTCTCTTCAGTCTAGGTTGTGGGATTGGCTATGGCTACCTGCACAGGATACCTACGATGCCATTTGTAGAGGGCAAGAAGATCAGTTTCCCTGCACAGACTCACAGTGAACCAGCTCCTCCACCTAAAGATGGCTTCACAGAGGTAATGAAATAATTGAACACATAATTAACAGCATCTAGTAGACAGAACATTATTTGGATGTCATACGAGTCCCAGTGCTTGTGCACATTTACTGATATGAAGTCATTTTGGTTACCAGGTCCATCTTTCTGCCGTTGTTCCAACTGTTCCAGTCACTGTGTCTTCTTCTGCATCGACTGGATTAGAACAAACTTTCATTGGCTTGTCAGTCAGCTCGAACCCGCCCACTGTCCTTAACAGTGTGCATACAGGTACACTACACTACTATCTCTGTCAAAAAATATCCTGTTTGAGGTTGAGCCAGGAACAAATGTATTTTCTTGGTGGAAATTTTCAGTTAAGACATCAAAATTGTATTTTCAAAGAAAAAGAAAGGGTCATGATAACATTCTGTAAAAACCTGTTTCAGGAGCTCCTTCTGTCCCACTGTCCAACCACATCACCTCCTCACATAGTGTCACACCAGGTTGGTACAATATTTTTGGGCCTGTAGCTTTACAAGTCTTGTGCCGAGGCCAATCTTGCATGATGTAACATTGTCTAACTTTTATTGCATTTCTTGCACAGGCTTAATTCCTTTACCTGGAGGTCTCCCACCCTTTCCTAATCTACCAAACCTAAATATGACCTTGCCAGATGTGGGCCTCGTATTGCCACCTGGAGTTGGTGGATTACAACAATCAGGTATTTTGTTGTTTAAAAGCTTTGCTTCTCTTGATTGTGTTTGAGTTATAAATAATATAATCTAACAGTTTTGTAGAAATAAATGTACATTTTGCTATTATGTAAAATTGTTTGTCTGTTCGAATCCACCTCTCCTGGGTAATGCCGTCAGAGCTTTCTATGCAGCAGTCGGAAACAGATTGTGTTGTACCCCACAGGTTTTCCACCTCTTCAGATGCCCGGTGTGGCCCCTGGTGTTACTCTGCCTCCATCTGGGTTTGTTCTTCCGTCCGTTACTGCTAATGCAGCTCCTGTGGTTACACAGACCACCATGTCTCCCTACTCCAGTATCCAAATGAACAGTTCACTGACTAAAACTATTGTGTCATTACCAGTCACCACCTCTGAATCAATAAACATCACAATGTCAGCAGACTCATCCTAGCAAAACATTTACAGTTGTCCGTTTGCTCTCGAGACTGAACACAATATAGCCAGTCGATGAGTGACACTCAGTTGAAACATTGACATACTGGAACCCAGAATTACTCAATTACAAACTGGTGCAGAACAATGTTAAATAGCTCATAACAGCCATAGTAATGGGTATATACTGTATATTAACTTAAACTATGTGGGCTTTTAAAAGTTTACTAAGAAAAACCAGTAAGGTGACTTATAAATGTGAAGTCTGTATCTTTGCATCCCTCTCATAACTACTGAATGTCTTCAGGGAAAAGACTGGGCAGTAACTTATACTGCTGGGAATTTTCCTTTAAAAAAGGTTTGCTTGCTGCAGCTCTGTAGCCATTAATTAAATGGTTTTGGTTTTGTACAAAGTTTGTATGTATGAGATATCTTGATTAAACTGATGTATTTTTTCCTACCTCAGCTCTGTATTTAGTGGTTCGTTTCATGTTTTGAGCATCCTCAGTCAACCATGTTACAGTGTAGTACCCAGCAAAGCCACAGGGTGTCAGTGTAATCTCACAAAACAGAGGCTAATACTGTTTGTGTATAACTAGGTGACAAACATGGATGTTAACATTGCAATGAAAGAGATGATATCTTTAACTATCATTCACTGGGAGAAAAAAAATTTCGTGGCATTTATTATTATTCACTCTTAGCAGAACTGTACAATTTGTACCCGAAGTGTAACATACAGCCCTTGAAAAAGTAAGAGCAACAAAGAATCAAAATGAAACTGCTCCAGGAAACCACTTTCACAAGGGCAAATTTTAACTCTTTGTACATGTTACTGCGGCAGTTCAAAATTTGAAAATTCACCCTGTACAGCATATACAGTTTCCAATTTATTTGTTAATTAATATTCCTGCATAGGATTTTATACATTGTTATTTTTCTACATTTGGTTACTTTGTGCATTAAATGTAAGTATGCTGCCCCACCCTACATGTCACTAGATGCCACTTGTATGCTACACATTACATTCTCATGGCTAAGTAACTCAAATTAAAGCCTAACATTTGTGAAAATCAATAGTGAGATCTTTGTAGTTCTACTTAACGATGACTGTCCTCTCCCTCACAGTAAATTAATTTCTAGCAGCTCGATCATTTGCACCCTGGCAGGACCACATTATTTAATCTAAACAGCCTCTGCCAAGTCTCCCTTCGGCCCTTTAAGGCTTTATCCCACTGCAACATCTGAACAGAGTGTCCAGTCACATTTTCTTCAAGATACGTTGTCAGTTTCAGTGCTTTTGTCAAACCCTCTAAGAGGTCGATTTACTCGTCCTTTAAAAATATCACTTCACTGTCCCTCCATTTTTACGAAGCCCTGGTAAACAAGTAGAAGCCTGGCACAGGTCAGGAGGCCAGGTGAGATCTCCCCACCAGTGTCCTGCTCCTCCTGTTGCTGGCTGTTCCCTCTCCTACTTGTCCGAGCCTTTCGAGGAGCTCTGCAGACATGGCAGCCACTTGATCAGTTTACATTTCTATCACAGTACAAGGCCGTCAGTATGAGATGATACTGGAGGAGGCTGGTCCTGAGCCAGCGGCATTCATCTGCAGATTTCCAGAGGAGCTTGACCTCCGCATGTGAGGGAGCAAGTAGGGGTCACTTTTCAGCTGGTGAACATCGATCCGGTCCTCCTTCCTGTATGCCAGGCAGCGCCTTATGAAGGCCTGAAGAGGGAGAGGGAACAATCCAAAATGTGCAGGTCAGTTGGCAGTGTTCATGTGTTTAAAAATGTTTTTACTTGATAATACAAGACTTATTTTGAAATGGCTGCATCCCTTTTGAACACAAGCTCAACCAACCTTGGCTTCGTTGCTGGAAACAGGCTTTACTGGGAACTGAATGTCTGTAGCTTTGAGTATGGTGTTCTCCTGCAGGATGTCCTGTTGAGACTGATTGTGGCCAAAAGGCTGCAAAGAGGGAGAACAGTGCTTTATGATCAGGCAAAAATGACAAAAGACATTTTTTTAAAAAAAGGGGGAAATCTGAATCTGCATGTCCTTACCTTCCTTCCATAGAGACACTGGAAAAAGATGATACCCACAGACCACACGTCCACCTTATTGGAGATCTTTGGCGGCTCTTTCCCAACCACAAAACATTCAGGAGGCAAATACCTGGCCAGATTTTTTAGAAGAAGTTTAGTGTCTGTACCAGCTGCCTTATATACATTTGCAAACCCTTGTGTGTGTGATGATTGGGGGGGGGGCATTTCTTCTCACCAGTAGGTCCCTGCACCCTGTGATGTGAGGTCCATCCCATCTACGCCATAGTTGTCATCATCCATGATTTTGGACAAACCAAAATCTGTGATTTTGATTTCCCCACAGGCTGTGCCGTCCACCAGCAAGATGTTGCCTTGAAATCAAAGTACAATAAGTCAGCAGTGGAAAAAAATAGCATAAGATCACTTGAGACCACTTCTTTAGCTCACAAGGTAACCGATTATCATCGATATAATCTGATTCAATTTAAAATAACTGACATTTTCTTGATGTGATGAGTTATCAGATATTGAGAAGGGTGTTTACCTGGCTTAAGGTCATAATGGATGATAGGGGGTTTGATTTCATTCAGGTATTTTAGTGCATTCACAATCTGCATGACTATGGACCGTGCCTCCTTCTCAGACATTAGCTTATGCTGCTTCAAGTAAAAATCCAAGTCGTTGCCGTCGCAGTACTCCATAACGGTGCAAAACCTGTCGAATTGATAAAAAGAATTACCACCAATAGCAAACAAATAAAAATAGCTGTAAATGCATCAACAAGAGTGCGTGCAGTGACTAACGTGTCTGTGTCCAGCGAGAAGTAGTCGTAAAGTTTCACGATTCTGGGATGGTCCAGCTCCTTGTGTATTCTGTACTCTCGACATGCATGCCTGTGGAGTGGAAGGTAATTATACTTCTATTAGTAACCAAAGCAGGATCTGCTACATACTGGTGCTTTATGGAGGAAATAAACACTACACTGGAAGCTAATCAGGGCAGCTTGTCTAAGTATGTCAGATTAAAATGCTAATTCGAATTTCAGCGTGGGTCAACGTACTTGTGATAGTTCTCCTTTTTCTCTTCTCTCCAGTTCTTGTTTAGTTGATGGATTTTTACAGCAGCATATCGTTGCTCAATCAAGTCAAAGGCCTGTAGATCACGCACAGAAAAATAGGCTTAACCTTTGATGGAAATACTTGTTAACTATCATTTTATTTCGAGTTCATGACTTACTTTGTAAACTTCACTAAAGCCCCCTCTCCCTAGAAGGTGTAAGAGCAGGTATCGTTCATTCAGCGTTGGGTGATCTTTAAATCTTTAGATGGGAAAAGAAAACATTGAAAATTACACATATGCAAATGACCATGACAAATTCTTCACCCAGCTTTCTATCCAATACAAGACAGATGTGGAAAAAGACAAGAAAGCTTCTAGTTGACAGGCTAAGTGCTACTTAACCGTGGCTGAGAATACCGGCTTCATGTGTACATGAAGTTCCAATGTCAATGCAGTAACTGCCAAAGAAATTGATTCAGACTCACTGTGAGCTGTCTTCGTTATTTATTCTCTTCAGCTCCCGAATGTGAAGGTTGCGCACTCTCTCTAGACGCTCCAGCTCCGCCTGGATCTCAGCTTCTTCCTATAAATGATTCAAGCACACAAACGCACAGAAGGAACTTCAATGCACCGTCTACAAGGAGAGGATCTCATCAGAACCCACTGGTACACAGCTGCTAGTCAGCTGTGTACCTGTATTAAATATTAACTGCTGATTTGGTACAGAGTCTGTCAGGAGATGCCTGTGATGTTTATTCATTGGCAAAACAATGAGTACGTCCACAAACTACAGGCTCATTCCAACAAAAAGAATAGTGGTTCGGCTCGGGAAACAAAGAAAATTGGGCTGAATATTTTTGATTATCCTCCTGTAAAAGACAAAGATTTGCTACATTTCATAATTCATTAACTCTAATTAGATTACATCTTCTAAAATGTTTATCCTTATTATATTGTGGGCACTGGATGACATTCGTTAATACACTAGATCTTAAGTCTGTACCGTACATGCAGACAAACAAACCCCCGTACTGGAAGAATAACAACAGTTATAACAAAAGCATCAGGATCAGCATTTGACAAACCTTCTTGAGATGCCCAAGTCGCAGTTTGAAGATCTCTTCCTGTTCATGGTACTCTGCTAGTGTCAGCCTTTCCAGGATGAGACAAGAGAAGAGAGAGAAGCATTTGCTTTTGTACATTTACTGTAGTTACTCATTCAGTCTACCAAACCACACTGCTGCAGGCTGTTAAACTTGCTTTACAAATAGTTCTCTGTATTTCTGAGGAACGATTGTTCTGATATCTTTTTATGTACTCAAGGCCTGGACTTACAGCTGAGGTAGGCTGGGTTTTAGAAAGGGATCACTTTCTGCTCCATTCACTGCCTTGGTTTTGCGTTGCTTTGGCTCTGAGTTTGTGGTTGGTGTTTGGGAGTTGCTGGAGGATGGAGGTTTCCTCTTGGCTAGCAGTTTTCGCTGCCTCTCAATGTCCTCTCTCTGTTGGTTTATCCATTCCTGCTGTCTGCCGAGGGAAAAAAGAGAAATCGATACCATTGCCCTTCTTCCATTTGTAATCGAGACTCAAAATATTCAACTTGAACATCTTATCAAAACACCATAACAAAGAAAGAAAAAGAAACCATTTTTGTTTTGTCAAACTGAATCTGAGGTACCACTTTTGGCCAGTGCATAGAGTACTGGCGTGGGTGGGGTTACTGCATCCAATTACACTCCAGCTCATGTACAGAGCAGCCGCCCAACACGGATTCCTGTAACAGCCTACACATGAAGTCTCATGTTTTATCTGTACGAGTTAAGCAAAGTGCCTTTGCTATAATTTAACTTTGTCATGTGAAAGCAACACATTTTTACAGTAAAAAAAAGAAGAAGTAATCCTAACTCGCAACTCTTGCTTGGCCCCTGAGTAATGTTACCCATGGTGATCACACTTTATGATTGAGGAAGTGGTGCCAGTGTCTGTCTGATCCAGCTGAACTCATTCAGCACCAAAGCTGACACAATCAAAAGGTAAAGTGGGGAGATGGGCTGCTATTCATCATACTTATCGGGACTATAGTCTTGTTTACACAGGATGTGTTTCATTGTATGTAAATACCAAGGAGCTACCACCATTGTACCATCATTCAAAAGTATAATTTATTGCCCTTCGACATTTTTATTGTTTTGCAGATATGCGTCTGATGTAAAAATTAATTGATGATCTTGTGCCGCCAACACTTTAACAATGTGCATCATTCTACAAGAACAATGCAAGGGAGACCAGCACATCAGCAAAACGTGACTAGCTAACTCTGGCCCAATGGTTGTGCATGGCCCCGTTAAATATAATAATAAACTAAACTGATATTTTGTAGCCTGCCATGTAAATATTAAGACAAAAAAAGAAAAGAAATAAAAAGAAAAAATGTACTCATTATCAGTGTGCAATAGTTGCCCTACACATTTGCATACTACACATTTTTTTGATGAATAAAAAGGTTAAAAAATGAAAAAAAGAAGGTATGAATAAAATAAAACAAAATAGTTAACGAGACATGGTCCATATCATTACTGTAAAAGCTTCTCACTTGACAAGGTTTTGGAAGGCATAGCCGTCTGTCCACTGTTCTGTGAATGAGGCTCCATGTCTCACTGTAGTGAAATGACCTAAACGTAGTCTATCCTGCATGCTCTTCTCACGACAAGCCTGCTTCTCCTGGGTGCTCTGAGGAATAACACAAAACACAGGTTAGTAATAATGTTTGCACAGACACATAATGTAAATATTCAGTGTTTTACAAATTAGAAAAACAATAAGTTTACCTTTTCTATGAGCAACTTCTTGCTCATTGTGATGCATTTATTCAAGCGTTCCTTGTACTTTTCAAGTAATTTTTGTTGTTCATCTATCTGTCTCCTGAGATCACAGTTTGCCTATGAAGAAGAAAAAAGTAAAATCAACATTTAAAGACATTTTTTTATAACCCAAAACCACCAACTACTTAAAAGTTTTATTGCTGTGTATGACATTTCTTTTTGATTTGCAACACAGCCACACACAGCCTAGTCAGACCTTTCTGTGAGGTAGTAAATATGGTTCGACTTTCTCCTTACCCTCAGCAAATCATCTATTCTCCCCTCCTTCTTCTCAAGGTCTAGATTCTTTGTACTTTCGAGGGCAGCCAATTTTAACACAGTAAGGTCAGTCTGGAGAGTGGAAAAGCAACAAAAGAAAGTGTAAATTGCACAGCAATCTGAAAAATATTAAAGAGCCAATACTGGCCAGAGTATCCGCTGTCATTGTCCTCACCTGAACAAATTTGACTGCTAGTTGCTTTGGATGAGTCATGTGGTCCCCAAAAGACAGACAAGTAGGAGATGAGCTATTTTGTCTAACCTGCAACAGAGGAGACGTCACTTCTGTTAAGATAAGGCAATGCCAAATGGAGCAGCAACAGAGATTTTGAGCACAACTCACAGCAATGCCCTGAGCGGAATGGGAATGCGAGTTCTGGGGCGAACGAATCACTGGTGGGAGACCTCTCACAGGACTGGACCCGTTTCCTCCCTGAAACTAAAAAAGGAAAAGAGAGTAGAAGTGACATCTTTGCCTAACTCTTGATGGCACCTGACCCACGAATGGTTCCTTTTATTTCCCAATGCTGCTATTTTAGAGACAGGAAATGTATTATGTGTCTTGCTGTTGAACAAATATAGCACACATGATTCACTCTGCACTTCCTTTCAATAAATGAAACATCTGACGCCAAATGAAAAACTTACATCAAAATAATCGCTTATTTTGGGTCCTCGCACAATTGATTTTCCTGTGAAGGTAAAGAAGGAGAAGAGTGTTCAATAAACATTTTAAAGAAATACTGAAATAACTCGGCTGGTGATAATTCGTCTCTTACCAAAAAGAGACTCACCTTGGCTGCTCTCTGATTGCATGTCAGGTTTCCTTTTTCTGCTTCTGCTTGTTTCAGACTGTTTTTTCTCTGGGGTCTGAAAGAGAAAATGTATTCACCATTTTATAAAACAATCACTGAAGAACAAAACTGTTTTGACTTCAATTGACTTAATCTATCTGGAGTTGTCTCCAGAGTACATTAAGACATTATGGATAATAATGATAAATACCCCTGATCTGTATGAGATCAAATAATATTAATAATTGATTTTAGTTGTAATAATTACAGTATTTATTTTGACTTGCCTTGCTGCTCTAATTGCATTTTCATGTCAGTTATCTTCTTTTAGAAATAGCATCTTAATTGTCTATTGTAGTTATTTTTATATAATCAAAGCAAGTGCCAACAATAACATCTTTAGGTTTCATCATATACCCACCGAATAAGCAGGAGAACTGCCTCTTTTCACATCTGACCCCTAGTAAGTGAGTAAGAAGAGAGTTTTAGTCATGAGACAAAGTCTCTGTTTACATAATTGTTAAAAACCTTTTACTACATGAGTACTTCATTACAACTCGACTCTTGATCAAAAAGGTCTGGGAACTCCTGAAGGATTACCATAAAAAAATCAAAACACCACCAAATCGTTTGCACAGTCCAGGTATTTATAAACAGACGATGGTTTGAGTATGACAACATATAATAATGTGTAAATGTAAATTCAACAGAATAAAATACTCAAATTAGAAATTCTATAAAACGGGGGAAAAAATGTTACTCCAGCCTTAGAGGACATTCAGAAGAGCAAAAGCATGACTGAAAAACAAAACAAGAGACTTAACTGTAAAGCCACAGCGTAAAAGAAAAAGAGCATGAAATCTGAATGCAGAAGTTCAGTTTGAAGGTGGTTGGTATCCTACACGGTGCAAATGCAGTGGTCTCCGTGAAATGAGCGAAAAAGCCTTTGCTGGTCTTGCACACCTCTTAATGAGGACATTGAGGGTCTCAGTGACAAATAAACAAATCGCGTGGCTGATTTTGGCAATCTATCACAGATTTGTCACATACATTTTCTGGATGATGCTGTTAAATTTTCTTTTTTATTTATATTAAAATGGATGCCCTCAGAACTGACAGGCAAAAATGACCATTTAACACTGACTGCAATTTTCAAACATGAACCATTTCATTAATGGACCAAAAACAAAACAAATAAACAAAAAGCCACCATAAAAACAGCTTATATCAAGATATTATGGAAGCAAGCTTATATTACATAGTTCAAGTTTTATTCATGTTACTGAAGAGCAGAACCACTATGCTTATACCTCAAACCCAGTATGTATCAATATTAGACATTTTAAGGTATTTAACAACACATATGGTAGCCAAGCCTCTTAACCTGGTGGCCTACTTTCCAGGGGAGGAAAACTGTAATCTAGCAGTGCGTTGTCACTCATTAATTTGGCTCTGCTCCAAGAATCCAAACAGAAAAACTATGTAAGCAGCTCAATTGAGACACCCTCTCTTTAAAATGGCTAGAAGTCTGATTATTTTAGTCTGTGTGAGTATAGTCAGTGCCAATGGGCTTTTCAAATAGGAGCCAAGATGTGAATTTGTACCTCTGACTCCTTGTCACTTGAGGATCCGAGGCTTCCAAAACTGTGATTTGAACATTCATTATTGGTCAAACCCTGGAAAAAGAAAGCAAGTATATTCACATAAAACTCAGCATGGAGACTAAACTTAAAATTTCAACAGATCATTCTATACAAACATTGATATCACACAGCTAAAAAAAAACAACCAAAACGCTCACTTTGGTTCCCCCACTTGTGCTGCCTGTGCTGCCCCCAGTGCTGCCGCTGACCCCGCCCATAAAGCGTGCCTCCAGCAGCTCCTGTCTCCGGGGGTCCAGGCTGTGCAGCTCCTCCATGGTGCCTGGAGAGATTAGAAACAACGCACAGTATTACTCTGTTATTCAAGGATCAGCTTAATTGAAGCCTTTGAATACCCATTCACGTGCAGATGATACAGTAGCAACGAGGAAGACAGCAGAGGTCTGATATATTTGTTTTTTTAGGCCGAGACTAAATTTATGCTTATTCCCCGAGTAAAATTTCTTTTCATTTTATGTATCTATGGTTTTTGTTTGCTTCTGTTACCACTATCAAATGTAACAGTAGCAGCTTAACACTGCTAAAGTTACCAAAATGATTTGTTACCACTCAACACGGAAGAGAAGTTAAAAAGTAACCAGGGATTTCTGTGCCAAACGCTATTATCATGAGAGTCCAAGAGCAATGTTTTTACTGCTAGGCAAGGATGAATACTGTGTTCCTGTAGGACTGTTACGTGAGCTCCCTGGCCTTCAGTGCTGCCGCAGACTCAAGAGGGGTCTGCTTACTAAACCTGCGCTTTAATGAGACAACCATTTTGAATCTACAAAGGGCTAGTATGCAGCCTTGGCAGTGTATCCGTTCAACATTTCCTCATACATTGTGTAAAATCACAATAATCCTGACTCAGATGATAAAAACACACCAAATCTGGAGTAACAGCCATTTAAATCCACACACCTATCAACTCTCACATCAGCATATGGTGTGAGACTGTCTCTAAATGTATGTGTGTGTGTGTGTGTGTGTGTGTGTGTGTAAATATACGCATCAGGCGTGTGAAGAGGAAATGCAAAAAGGCAAAATACACCCTGCTGACTGGAGATGACTACGATAACATCTAACTCTCCCGAGATAAACGTGACTTCAGAAGATCGTGAGGCCGGAGGGACATTGGTGCATCAGCCATGCTGCAGAGAACCGACACAGAAACGCCACATAAAAAATAAATCTGCTGTAAATATTACAGTGTGGTTGTCCAAACTATTGGTGAGAAATATGTTCATTATTTAAAAGCTTCTGGAGAATAAATATATCCAATGTGTATAAAGACAAATGATACTTGTGCCAATGTCCTTGTTGTTATATGCAAATGTTGAATGAAACCACACACACTAAACTTTATATGTAACAGAAATCATCTGCCATCTTAAAACTGGGCAGAATGAGGTCCGTAGCAGTGACATGTGCCCATTTCTGTGTGCAACATGAAGCAACTTGAGAAATGTGTTGTAACTGGGAAGAGACACAAAAAAAACCCATTAAACACTACCAACTTGTGACTGTACCCGTTGCAATATATCACACACGCTTCCTCAGATCAACACAAGGAAGGGGATCAATTAAAAGCCCAAAAATATAAATATATTATTAATATAGAACAAAAAGCAAATGTATGCTGTAACGTATATGTTAAACCTGAATTCAAAAAGGGTCAAATATACACAAAATGCTGCCTATATAACTTGAAATGTATATACGCACATATCAGAAAACATATACACTAATACCGATAAATCTGTGATAATATCATCTGAATAATATATTGATTTGGCTTTAGTTGAAATGACTGATCAATGAAACAAGAAAATAATCAACAGATTAATTAATAATGAAAATAGTAAATTGCAGCCATGCTGTCAAGTCAAGGCAATGTTATTAATACAGCCCAATATCAATAATTTGTCTCTAAGCACTCTGCACAGCACACATCAGCCTCTATCATTAGATCCTCGATTGAAATAAAGAAAAACTTCAGTCATTACAGATGAGACTGTGTACATCAGATGAACTTTGTGCAACGAAATGCAATCAAGTGACAAGTCTAAAAACACACAAGCAAAGTAAATGTTGGCCGCAGCAGTGGAAGAACTTGTCTGCATTAGTTATCAGCAGACTTAAGACAACAGTGTTGAAGTTTACTGGATCACATTTCTGTCACTTACAATATGAGCAGTGAGTTTGATAATGTACATTAACCTTTACCGCCATGCTTTCCCCTGATAACACTTAAAGATCTCATGAACAATAATTACCCTCACATGCTTAGAGACACGAGTAAAAAAAAAAAAAGTCTTTAAATCTTGGTAGAAATGAGTCAACACGTCAATTTCCTCTTCTTAAAACATGTAAGAGACAAAAAAGGGGGCTTGTAACAAATCCCACGATGCACCAGTGACTATCTAATCAAATAGTCAGTCTATATAATTAAAGCCATTTAACTTATACAAGTAAATGGACAGCTGTATAACGATATTACCTGTGTTTGCTGCTTGTAATATCTTCAACAATTTTGAGAGCTATATTTTTACATCACTACTTACTTGACCCTTAAACGGCCAACGTGCACCAGGAGATACATACATGTATACATTTTTATACCTTCATAGGGGCAACGTTTCCTGGTAGAGATACAACAAAATATACAAAATATTTTTTAAATTATTTGTGGAAATGTTCACTTAGGTACAAATGAGATAACTAGTAACATTAATGTAAATAAAAAGAATAATTAACCACTCCTGTCTGTTTAGGGGGTTAATCACCAATATAAAACTTCTCTCTTCCAAACTATTCATATAAATGATCATTTTCACCTCTCACCTTGCTACAGTTGGTCTGACAAGTATAACTAATGTAGTGAATAAATGACTGGTGTGTTCAGGGTTCAACCCACCCTGTTGAAATTCTATGATTGTGCCTATTAAAAACAAAACATCATCTTCCCAAGAGGCTGTAGTTTTAAAACCCTTTCTACTGCTGCTGTTTAACGCAATCATTTTGCTCTTCCTGTGATGGAGCCATTGCCATATCTCAAATTTCACCACAAGCCTCATGGCAGTTTCATATCATAAATACAAATCATGTGTGTGGTTTAAAGGATTCCCCCTTTGTCTCAAACATGAA
Organism: Scomber scombrus; assembly: GCF_963691925.1. Taxonomy (NCBI): domain Eukaryota; kingdom Metazoa; phylum Chordata; class Actinopteri; order Scombriformes; family Scombridae; genus Scomber; species Scomber scombrus. Next base: position 15,800,031 of record NC_084982.1, read on the forward strand.
GGCCTCCTAGCATAACCATTATCTATATTCAGGCCCCTGCAGGATCAAGCGGTTGAACCCCTACAACTCTTGCTGTCGATGTCATTTTAACTCCATGCTGCTCAGCAGGGTGACCACCTGTTTATGGCAGACATTTGGAAAGTCTTAAAAAATCTCCCACATAAGCTAAAATGGACTACTCCCAACCAGATACAAACGTGACTTCAAAAAAAAAAAAAAAAAGCAGTCCCAATATTGTAAGCAACCACTACTGATTAATGTCAATCAATGCATGTAAACACTGTTAATACCAACATATCGAGGAGCTACCAGTGACCCAGTCTCAGTTTAAAGTCTCCATTGTTTCAATATCCTCAGGAAACTCCTGAGGGTGCAAGAGTTTAACAACAGTAATAACCACATAAGGTCACCAAATATACACAATAAGTAAGCAAGCATCAGTGCTTTTGATAGTGTAGATTAGAGTGCTGCACAGCCTGAAGAACACACACTTAACACCCATTTTGCATCTACACTTACACTTAGGTCTTTAATCTAGGTTGACTGTGCTAAAAGGTCACTTAAGGCTGCCTGCCAGCAAATGCAGTAGCAGCTATAGCAAAAGGGCTACCTGAAGACAGTCTAAATAATTTAACGTTAAATACATGATGTTGTGTTTAAAGCCAATGTAAGACCCTTCATCTCGGTTAACGGGATGATTAACGTGAGTTACACATGCACAGATATTGTGAACATCGGCTGGTTAAGGGGGAAACACTACAGTCTACACACAAACGATGCTCAATAATGCATTGCTCGCCACCAAGCCAGTCATATATAATTAGCGTTAACCATCCCCAGAAATAGTTGCATTTCTCTCGTTGCAATTACTGCTCCATTTCACATATCTATCATTAACTTGACTGGTGTTATCTCCTGTTACAGCTGCATGCTTGTAAAAGGATGCACCGACTACCACAGTAACATTTCTGCTCTCCTAAAGGTTTATCGCCATTATGCACGTAGCCGTTATATTGTCTTTAGGTTACTGCACTGGCCTGGGCATAGAAAGACAGTCCTGTGTCTTCAGTGCTACTAGCTAGCCAAACAGGCTGAATGGACTTTGGAGCTGACTGCAACGTTAACTAGCAAGCAGGGCTCGCCCGGTTCATTTTAACACCGTTCTCTTTCGTTCTCTCCCCAAAACGACGTAACTGAACAAGTAGAAAAGATATATGCTTCTTAAATCGTTTCACGATACCTTCCTGGGCCTTCAACACTGCCGTGGTATGTTGCTGAAAACACAGTCCGTGTTGGGGACGTGGAGAGCTTGGACCAAAGATGGCGTCCCCTCCAAACTTCCACTACTTTGGACACTCATCAAGCTACTTTTCATGTATAGGTACTGCTGCGCATACGGTTACTCTTTCACGCTGACGATGAAATTAACCGACTGGCGACCCACTAGTTGTATTAACATGGGCACAGTCGATTGCCACAGAGTGAAAATGTCTAATTATAACATGTTTGTGGGACACAAACCTCAGCACACCTCAGCAGTGGGTCCTGGCTTCAGAGCCGCCTCTCCGTCTTCAAGTGGTTGCCTTGACTATGAAACGTCACAGCGTGTGCAAAAATTCTTATCGCGAGGGGGAAACATCACATTCTGCTCCGCGTCAGAGATTACAGACACACACGTAGACTAACATACATGTAACATTATGATAATCTTACAGGCTCTCAACACAACACACTTCAACTCTGTGTCAGCAAGTTGTAAAAGGAAAGCCTACAAATCACTTGAAAATATTGTTATAGTAACATTTTATCTATTTTTTAAATTAAAGACAATGAAAAATTAGTTCAGTTGTTAATGACAACACTTTGATTGGTATGAAAGGTACTATATAAAGTTTGATTGATAATGTTCAAGACTCTTTCTTGAAAGTAATGCAAATAATCAGTGGGACAATGTCCGTAAGTATGCAAGTCAATTTCTGCCAAAAGAAAGAAAAATACATCAAGTTTAGCCATGATGTGATTGTGATGGTAATAACTTTGAGTTATGAAATCAAACTTTGACATACTAACTCCAAAAAGTGATTTGCTAAATCAAAAAGATCAGACACAGATTATCTGAAGTTTTAGGCATGATGAAGAGAAAAATACTCACAAATAATTTTTGCTTTAACAATTATTTTAAAACCATGTCAAAGTCTCATCTAAGTCAGAAATATGAGATAGTAAGACACTCTTTTGAAATAGTAAGTAAAAGTTTGAACTAATAAATCAAAATAATTAGATGACTTACTTTCTCATAATTTTGACTTATAGGTTCAAAGTTTGACTTAGTGTTTCACAAGTATAACTAAGTATGGGCTTCCATAATATGTAGCAAGATTAAAAAAAATAAAAATAAGAAGACAATTTCATTCCAATTCTAAGTCAGTGAAATATCAAAAGAAAAGCATGACAATGGAGTTCTGTTTGAAAACATGTTTTATACAAAAAGTTTATTGCATGTGGTATCGTTGGTGTACAGATACACAGACAAAACTGTTATAAGGATTGAATGAATTGATAGAAGCAGAAAATAAAATAACTTAAAAAAAAAAAAGAAAAGCATAATATGATTTTTTATAAAAATACATAGCTAACCAAATGATCCTGTGGTGGTGTGTTAAGGTTTCCTGTACTTGCTCTGCATCCATACCCGGTGCATTGTAACTCTCTTTCCTCTGTTAACTTGTAGTCGTCTGTCCTCCAGATTTTGAATTTCTTCAAGTCCAGCGTTGGAAAATAAATCATGAACCTCTTCTGTAAAAATAAAAACCCCAAAACAAACATTAATACAATAATACATGTATAAAAATGCTCTGAGTGAGTCCAAGTCCCCTCTACACTTGACACAAAAAAACTTAAAAACTTTAAAATTTGTTTAAAAATAAAGTTGTTCTTTATACGTCACTGTTCAGTTCTATTATTTTACATTGTGGATTTTACGTGCCAACATTAAAGTCTAAATGCTGTTACAGAGCTATCTGCAAATTATCAAGAGTAAAATTCTGCAATGTCTGTTTGCCCAAAAGTCAGGAAACAAGGTGGCCCTGCAGAGGTCAAAAACAGCAAGAATCTCCTAATGTGGAATGCAGATGTCATAATGCAGAAATACCTTTTGTGAAAAAATAAACACAGGTTCCATCTCCACGTGTGTAGAAATTCTCTGATAAACATCGACCTGATTGTAAAAGATTAAACAATTACATTAAAAACATTAAAGAATGAAGATGTTTGTCAAAAACCACATGAGCACACACACTACATGGTACACAGAATATACAAGAAATTAGGTAAGGCAGATAGAATCATATCTGGAAGCTCACCCTTTTTAAACCGGAGTTGTGAGAAGTCATATCTCCCATAATCACGGAAAAGGAATATCCCTCCATGTTTCAGGTATGTAGATAGCTGGTTTACGACTCCTTGCATTCTGCGGATAAAATGTAAATGAATGGGAAAATAATCTTATATAACAGGACTGCAACTACTGAAGAACCAAGGACAAGATACACAGAGGGTTGTGTGGGAATATGTTCCTGTATAGGTCTTCTTAAATTCTTGTTTAATGTAGAACAAAAATTGTAGCATATTGCATTTAATGATAAAACAGAGTCTGAGTTTAAATTGAGATTTGGGTTTGTAATGACATTCCAACAAAGCCTGGGGAAAGTGCAGGTGAGTTGGGAAGGTTAAACTGGTTAGGGGAGGGGGAGGGGGAGGGGGCAGCTGGCAGATGATAAATGACATCAGGTTCTCCTATCTTTGTCCGGTAACCTTCACCTACCGCTCCGGATGAATGGAGGACAGTACAAAGACTGCCATAATAACATCCAGGCTCTGAGGAGGAAAGGGAAAGGAGGCCATCTCTTTGCAAATGTCATGGACAAAGGCATGGCATACAGAGCCATCGTAGTCTGGATGATCCTGTGAGGAAAGTAAAGTAGGTGATGTCCAAAATGTTTTATTGTGTCTTTACAACTTAATATTATATCCAAATTTCACAGGCCTTTATCTTTTCCGCCTTTCCATCACTTCTCCATATCATGTAGGATGTGTGTGTCAACTATTGCATGGGCACTGTGGCTTTGACCTTTGCTCTCCTGTAAGTGGTGGCTTGTGAATTAATTCTGCACTTACTTTAAGTCAGATTAAAATGTAAATGTACAGTATTATTATTAATCCAATCATTATTATATAGCAGAAGATCATTTCTCAAAAGTTATCTGGTATAATGTAATCCGGAGTTGTACAAGACAAATGTATGGAACAAAAACATTTTCATCAAATATCACAAGCCATATGATTATTTTTGCTCCATGTGTCATGCATCTTGATTTACTTTTTCATTTCAACGTTCAAGTGCTCTGTCTGAGACAATTACTTTCAAGATATTTTAATTTCCCCTCTCCCTCTTCAATGAATCAAATGTTAATTGCAGCTTGATAAAGTAAATAAATACTGTATAGTGTCCAAGTTAATCTTGGGTCAAGATTACATGTAAAACAATATTTGACTCTATAAATAAGAAGGCTGTGTTAAATGGCACAATCTGCTATAATGTCATTGCCTGTGCATAATTAAAAATGTATTTCTTTATTGTGCTGAGACAGAGTCCTTCTCTGGTCTTCTATTTAATGTAGTTTCTATGCATGTTTTGACTTCTTGTGCCTGTGAACAGTTTTGACTTGAATCCTTTAGTTATAATAAGACACATCCAAAGCAATCTTCTCTTTTGTTTTGACATTTTCACATTATGCTCTCACCCTAATGATATATGACTCATTAGATTTCTGTCAGCTTTGTGCTTTCATCAGCAGAAGGTTTAAAGAAATAGATCTCATTATTCAGGATACAACTGCAAACATATTCAGACAGGTGAAGATGAGTGATCATTCAATAAGATGAGCTATTTCTCAAGCCTGAGATACAAAAATAATAATATTAACCCTGATACACTATATACAGTTCAAACTCATACCAAACAGTACTAGAAATACCTACCTTTACCAGCTGAATAGCACGAGGGGAGAAGTCACAACAGTATAAAAATGCACTGGTTTCTCTGTGAAAGAGAGCAGCCAACTCATCAACCTTTATCAATCATCATCATCATCATCATCATCATCATCATCATCATCATCATCATCATCATCATCATCATCATCATCATCACATATACAGGTAAAAACAGACAGCTCTATGGCACTGAAACTCTAATCTGAGCCACTTAAAAATCAACTATTACCAACTAGCGCTCTTTAAAAGGTATGTTATTTACACTGATCAGCATCAGACATTACAGACATGACATTTACAAATTAATTCCCATTGTTAGAGAGATAAAAAAAGAAAAGAGTTATATTTTATTAAAATTAAATTTGTTGCAGCTTGTATTTCAAATTCAGATACAGGTAAAATGGAAAGAACAGAAAGGGATTAAAGTTTCTCCAACAATGTAAGTTTTTAACCATCAATGTAACAACATATCTTTCTTTCATGTTTCTGAGGTTTTCCATACTGATGAAAAAATGTATTCAGTCATAAGTAACAACAACCGACTGAGCTATATAAAAGTAGCCTTGTAGTATTGTTCTGTTGGTGTATATTTTAATATTACAAGGAATATTTGCATATTTATAATACTCCTGTCATTACAACGCCAACAATTAGCTAGAGATGTGCAGTTGGATGATGTGTGCACAATATGCATTTTTAAACTAAATAAATAAAATGTTTTGTTCTCTTGGTTAATACTGGGTTTATATGAAATAATGATTTACACATGATGCACATTTATGATGTTAAAATGGTTAGCTAAAATACAAGATACATACATATCTCAAGATTTATACTCACTTGATGGAGTCAACAATGGGAAATACACTGTTACCAACCCCACATCCAACCTGTGAAGAGAAATAATGACAAATTGAGCAACAAGCAAATTTGTATATGTAGTTATATTGTGACTTACAGCCTAATACTTTTACTACATCATAATTGTGTAATGATAGACCCATTACTGAGCCCCTAAGGGGATATTGGGGGGGGGGGTCTGTTCTCGTGCGCTCTCGTTCGCATGCTCAGGAGAAAGTTTGTGGTCAGGTCGGGACATGTGTCCACACACAGAGCTGTCAAAAGGCCCCACAGAAGAATGACAGCAGGGGTGGATTAATTCACTTTCCTGAAAACTATAAAAATATACCCGAATGTATCATCAACCAACTAAGAGATGATAAGGTAAACTCACTGTTAATTCATGGCATGCCCTGAAGGTATGATGTTAACTTTACATAATGTTAGCAATCACTTAATTCATCAGCCTAATTTTGCTAGCTGTTGCTACCTGGTAAGTTAGGCTAAGTTTTTGTCCAGATGCCATATATAAATTAGAAAGGTCGTTCGGAGACAATATAATATAATGTTGACGACTTGCAAGCACAGCGGTAATGTCTTTAAAATGAAGTCAGCTAACTCCTGTTCTGCCATTTTATCACAGCAAAAGCAGAAATGCACTGGCTGGTATCCTCTGACCTCTGCATGCCACACATCTGGTGCTCACTCAAAAAAAGAAAAAGAAAAAACATATATATATAGTACCAGACAAAAGTGTGTCCAAACTTTTGACTGGTACTGTATACATATATATATATATACAGTACCAGACTTTTGCCCCATGTCCTCTTAGGGGCTCCATAACATATCACAGCCATAGCCATAAAATCAAGATTAATTTTAATTTTAGAAAACCTCCAATATCCTGAAAGATGCATGCTGTCCTGGGAAAGACATCTGACAGGACTCTTGACAATCGGTGGTATCTGTTTTCCTGTTATGGTGTGTGTGGCAGCTGTGTTGCTGGTGTCTGGCCTCCCTGTCAGACCCACTCAGTGGATATTCTGCCCGCTCATCATCCTGACACCTGTTTGTGGCTTGTCTTTTTGCATCTGAAGGAAGCAGTTCTGGGAACTCTAAAAACAGCCACTTGCGATCTTTGAAGAATTTATCCTGGTGCGTCTCATAAAACGTGTTCCAATATTGGCAAGCTTCTGTGTCAAATTTACCTGTGTGGCAGAGATTTAAGAATATTTTCATAAAAAGCTTTATTTGCCCTGTAACTCCAATCAAATCTATCTTGTAAAAATAGTTTTGAGGGAACACATTCTTACCTTGTTCCTTTAAAGGAATGTGTACACTGGAATTTTCTTGTGCTTTCTGCCATGCATTTTCCTTGTCCTCCTCTGTCCACTGGACATGATCCCTAAAACATTAATCATTACAAAAGCAACTGTTACATCGGGTCAACTATGACTCACAAAAGTGTTGAATGTTCTCATTTCCTCCCACACCCAGTACGTTTGAATACAATACAAAAAAGTTTCATGTATTAAATAAAGAATAAAATAAAATACTAAACTAAAACATATATTTCCCAGATGAGTTTTTAAGTTAACCAAAAGGTATTCACTTTCAGCCTAAATTTCAGAACTGGAAAGTGTCTTAGAAAGGTGTTGAGCTACTATGAGTCGACTACAACACTAACCACATGTTGTGCTTAAAGATGTCGTCATGATTGGTCAGAATCCTTGAACCCAGCGGAGCTGCAGGTCTTCCTCCAGTGCTCTTTAGTTTTATTGACAATCTGCTGAAAACGTCAGCCAGTTTGGCTACAGAGAGGCTCCGAAGTTTATGCATTTATTCTGTAAAAATGCATGCAGAATTAAATTAATTTCAAATACACTTCCAAACTTACTTTTTCTCTCACTCAAAATATCTTGATTTTCTTTTAGCATTTATCAAATACACCATCCATAGTACTTTGACAGTGCATTTACAGAATGTCTGTTACTCATGTTTTTAAAAAATGTGTTACTCTTGTATCCTGTGAAACTCATTGACTTCCGTTCAGCCATCAAAGCTGCTGAAGACAAATGTGGCATCACCACGCAGCCTATTGCATACAGGTTTACAGATCCATGTTGAATTTTACTGTAATTGATATATTTAATGTGACTGAACTACCACACTCATGTTACTTTACATATTTTGCATTATTTTATGATTTTCTCAATGTGTTAGAACACCACAAAATGTAGAACTTTGCAGGAATTGTTTGTAAAATCTGAAATGTGCTTCTCCTCTTCCTCCCTCAGGTCTCCTGAAGTGATTCTAGGGCTTCCCATCACAGAGGCTGCAGATACAGTATGTGGTCTGTGTGTAGTTCTGGCCACCATGTACCTTGCCAGTTTGCTGTTCCCTCAGCGCTGCCACTATTACCTGGTACGTAATCTAAAGCACCTTATTTGTGCAGCTCTGTGTCCAAACACCGAAATATGGTGTATCTTGTTGGCTGATGTGATTTTATATATTATTTCTCCAGATGAAAACTATGGTGGAGACACTGGGTCAGCCAGAGGACCACATCCTAGATGATACACAATGATGATAAACAACAATGATGATAAACAACAAGAAGAGCATAAAACACTTGTGTATGCATGTAAAGTGTGGTGTGCTTGTGCCTATACCTTATACCTATACTATATGTAATAAATGTGTGTGTGTGTGTGTGTGTGTGTGTGTGTGTGTGTGTGTGTGTGTGTGTGTGTGTGTGTGTGTGTGTGTGTGTGTGTGTGTGTGTGTGTGTGTGTGTGTGTGTGTGTGTGTGTGTGTGTGTGTGACTATCTTGGTAGTTTACCTGCTTCCTGGTTGTGTGACAACATCTTTTATCAGTAAAGTCAAAAACAAAAAAACAATGATAACTCCAGTCTGGTTTTCTGTTCCTACTTGGCTGTTGGTTTGTAGCCTATCTCGTTTGTCTCTTGAACTGACCTCTCTACTTCAACTGGAGGCTTTCCCCGCCAGCTGGTGGCGCTCTTGCACCATCTTACTGTTTGCTAACCACCAAAAAAAGGAAACATGACGAAGAAGAAAAAAGAGGGACGCGAAGAAGACCTTAGAAAACTACAAAAATGGCGCAGGAGAGGGCAGCTAAAGGTAGTAGCCACACTGGTAAAATGCGACATAATTGTACAACAGATCTTTAAACTGCTGACTACACTTATTTCCCCTATGTCTGGACCACTCCTCATATCAACAGCCCTTACAAAGTGGACTAGCTACGACTTTTGATTGAATGAGGACAATATATCAAGGCTCACCTGCTCAGCAACACTTTGGATAGCTGTGAACTTTTAGCTGGAGCTGAACATACAGCACAGGTAAAGGTTGTAAATTTATCGGACTGGAAAAGCAAATCTTACCTGTAGTATCTGTGGTGTTGTGTTGGGTTCACCTCAGGGAGTTGGTGGCTCTTGACATGCTACCATTCTTCTTGTAGAGATAAGTGCCGCCTATTGATGGCGCCGTATCGGAGAAAAAGGAGCTTTAACGCCGCTGAGGTGTTGAGCTGGAGGAGCAGAGGTATCAATGCTGGGTCTCTCATCAGGCACAATATGAAGGTCCTTAGAGACATCATCCTCCAGGTAATGGAAACATGAAATATTTACTTAAGATAACAAGTTTAACTATAATCGTTTTTTATATTGCAGGACAAAAGGAATTATATTAAAGTGTGGAGCAAGACCTCAAAATCCACAATAATGTATGAGGATGGTAAAATCTACTTTGAAAATTACCAGAGCTGTTACAGCTGGTGAGTATGAATATTGAACTTCAGTAATACAACACAGCAGTAATTTTCAGTCTTTAGTACACATACAGTACACAATAGTACATTGAAGCCAGGGCTGGCCCTGACTAAGTTGCCTTAAGAACCTTTGTGAGATGCTTCTGCTTTACATATTAAAATAAAACTTAAAAAATGAATGCCACATTAAAATTAGCAGTGAGATTAAAGCATATTGCAAACAGAAACATATCATCATGAAGTTAACTGTGCAATGGACATGTCAATCAGATAAACTGGAGGCACTGAAGATGTTTTGTGGCCCTATTTCCATATACTGTTATTTGCACTAACCCTAACCCAGGTATCAGTCATTTTACCATATTCATTTTGTCTTTCTTAATGCAAATGGAAGCAGATGAGTTACAGAAGATTTCTAGTTTTGGAGACAGTTGCGACTTTAAATGGCTGCACCTAAATACTAGGTTGTTTATTTTGTATGCTGCTGATTTCTATAATACTATGTTTATTAGGACTGGTGACAGAATAAAAGTTTTACACTCTGATAAACACTATGTTCATGTTTCAGTTTTCATTCAGAGCCTCAACTTCTATACAAACTGCCTAAACGATCTAAACTGGAGAAATTTGAAGATGCCTTGCTGTGTCAGAGCCCACTCGTAAGTGAAACTAAACAAACACCTTTTTTTGATTTAAATGAATATATGTTTTTGAACTGAACATGAAATGAACTGATTTTGACAAATGAGTTTCAGATTATTGATAAATCTGTTTAATCTTTAATTATTGACAGGACAAAACATTAGCCTCTCCTTCTGATCATAAACCCAGCCTGTTGGTTTTGACAGCCAATAACTGGCTTTATCGCCTGTCAGCCAAAACAGGAGAAGAGCTGGAGAGAGTTTTCCTCTCTTCAAAACATAAATTCAGGTATTTTTTAAGGCTCCAAGTTCTTTGAGTGGAAATTAATACATTTATTTTCAGTTGTAGTTATTTTACAAACCTTTTAACCTCACTGTGTGTTATGATTCTTTTTAGGTATCTTGGCTGGGATGTTTCCCAAGAGATTTTTTATGTTAAATCTGTTCAAAACAAAGAAACACCATTAGCCCGGCAGGTGAGATTAATCTATTTGAATGGGTTTTGTGCCTTTATTGAAGTATTACAAGGCAGTGTATAAGTTTAAAATTTAATTATTATCAAAATTGTTATCCTATTTTTTTGTTAGATTCTTTATGTGAATATTTTGTGTACTGATTGAGTAATTGAGTAATCATTGTATGACTAGTCTTAAGCAATGGATCTTTAATATGGTGAAGAGAAGACAGAATTTTACATCTTTTTTTCTCTTTTTTTTCCAGGCGGGTGTCACTCAGAATACAGTGATGCACCTTGCCATCTTTCATGTTTTCCCCTTGCAAATTGTGGGCGTTATGGAGATCAACAAAAAGGTACAGATTTTTTGTAGTTTGTAACATTTTTTTTATTTTTCATGTTGGAGTGATATGTTACTATGAAATTTTTCCTCTTAATCTTTCAGGTATTTGGAAATAGTGTTACTGATGTTGTTCTGTCTCAAGGGGTCCTTGCTGTGTCCTACAGCACCAAGTCAGTGAAGCTCTTCAGCTTTGAGCATATTCTGCAAATGGTGGGCATTTTTTTGTATCCTAGACAATATATAGCAATCTGACTATTTTGTTAATACATTTTTTAAAATTACATTAGAAGTACATTTGTGAATATTTACTCATCTAGTGTTTTATGATACTTTTGGTTACTAATATCTGTTTATCTCATGAATATTTTCAAAGAGTCCTTTCTTTGTTTTCAGTACATGGCAGAGAAGATAACACTTGGTAAGCAGAGTTGTGGAGGCAAAACAGTGGGAGATGTTCCATTTGGTATCCCAGTAAATATCCAGATCACAGGTACGTCACTTTTTGAAGTCTAGAATGGCAGTATCTTTTTGTGAAAGACTTAATTAGACCTAGGCCATGGCGTGCATGAATGTTTTTCCCTGCAAAGTAAACATGATGTTTTTTCTTAATCTTATGACGCAGATTGCCCTCCAGTGCTCTTCGAGGTGTCCTGCTCTAATAATGGAGTCCAGATTGGGGGCTACCCATGGCACTACATCCACACGCCACCACAAAAATGTCACAAAGGGACTCACCACATCTCTTCACTTAAGGACAGCACTATGGTATATTTTAAGAACTTTTTTTTAACCATAAATTATGAAATTTAATTGAAATAACAGTGGGAATTTGAGTATAAAACATAGACTGTCTTGAGATACATTAGGCCCCAATCTGCTGTATGGTAGGCTTAACTGCTGGCAAATTGGTCTGAAAGAGCCTTTTGAAAGAGTCTTGGTAAGAAGGGCCACAGATGTTTTTGACAGCCTTTGTCTTCAGCTGCTGGACAGGACAGAACCAAACATGTTAACCCCATTTAAAGCAACACAAAATAGTCCCCCTACAACACAAGGTCTGTGTATTTTTTAGAGATTATTCCATGTTTTTATTATTTTTTTTTTTTTTTTACAACACTGCTTACATTTATTTCTGACATGAGATAAATCATCAGTAACTAAGAGCATAAGCAGCCGCAGTTCCAAAAACACAAGAAACCAGAGTTCTGTTTGCTTTGATCAGTGTGGTGTATCTGTGACATCGGTAAAAAATACTGCATAAGCTTATATTTAAAAAAAGATTTTTTTTAAACTTCACACCTTGAAGATGAAGCTGACACCAGTTGACTGTAGAAAGAGTTGTGTGCTCATGGTACTGTTTACAGTTTTCCATACAATAAATACAGTTGTTGTTGTTTTTTTTTACTAAATTAGGCATCAAATGGAATACAGAATATGAACTGCTGCTCTCTAGAGAGTGATGAGATTTTCTTCCACCCTGACGACTCAGGAAGAATCATTCACGTTGGACCGACCACCATAAAGTGAGTATTACATTCAGCTTCTACATGATAAAATGAACACTGAGGAAGGCATTGGAAGTAAACATTTTCCTGGTGAGGAGACATTAGGAATCCTAAGACATTCCTAAAGGTTTTTGCCTTAACCTTTGTCCCTAAAATCCACATGGTCATGTTCAGTGTATATATTTTTTTTTCCCTTTGCATTATTTTATAAAAGAAATATTTGTGTGTTTTTTTCTCCAAGTGTCTTAAAAATCCTCGGTGAACAGAACAGCTGTTTGCCATCAAAGGTAGCTGAAGATTTCTCCATGACAACCCATCGAAACAACAATGTAAGTGTAATACAATGCTTATTTTCTTAATAGACTGACCAGGATAACCCACAGTACTGTGCCTGCATTTCCACAGTCTCAGAAAATTTCCCATTTCTGTTTTTCTTTCTGCTGCAGCCTACCTCACAAGTCACTGTCACCTCATCAGGCCGTGCAGTGAAGAGAAGATTTCAGCAACTGGATGATGACCCAGATCAAGAGGTACCAAAACCATTATGCTGTAATCATTGTTCAAGTATCTCTGCAAAGAAAATTGTACTGTGTTACTCTAAAATATATGTATTTAATGTGTAAGAACACAGAAGAGGTCTAGCAAATTAAAGTACATAGTGTGCTTGGAATCTACATTTTATTTGTAAGCCTGACACAAAACATTATAAAGCTCATTATTAAAGGTCAGACACATAATCAATGATTTAAAGACTTGCCTATCAAGTTCAACCTACATCCTACTCTCAACATCATACCCTACCTGAGATGAGTCATATACAAAATAATATTCTAGTAGTAGTGTTACTCAAAATCAAGTAAAGCACTTTGAGCTGCATTTCCAGTATGAAAGGTGCTTTACAAATAAAGTTATTTAGCTTAACCTCTTAGTTAAAGTTATTTATTCCTGGGAATGTCAGCCATTATTATTAGGTTTCAAACTTATATGATCACTGAAGGAATGCTCATCCTTTGGAAATATGACATTATTTTCAACATTTATTTCCTTCAGTCAATCTTATTCTGATAGCTGCCTCTTCCTCTGGCCACATCAGTGTTGGCTGATGTCAGAAGTGCAATCTGTTGTACCTTTTAACATTACCAACACCGATGTGAAAGTACTAACAACACCCCTACCATACTTGAACATTTGTGCTGCAAGTTTCAACCACTACTTAGCTGCTTATTAAAGTTTTTATTAAAGTGGAGCTTCACTTTAATAAGAACGCTGATAATGCTCAGAATACAGGCCTTATTGGTGACAAAGATTCACAGAAATAACCATGTAATTTTGCAGACTTTCCGTACGGTGGAATATGAGGATGAGCTGGACCTTTTGGCAGTGGTGGTAACTAACGGTGAAGAGGGAGAAGGAAGAGCTCACATTCAACTCCATGACAACCAGAGTGGGCAGTTACTGAGGACAGTTGATCTGGTTGAACCGTGGGATGAGGTGAGTAACGTGACATGACAGGACCGACATAAGACTGAAGTGTATGTGTTTATGGATTCATGTTTGTTCTCATCTTTTGTTTCAGACTTATCGACATGAGCTTTTCTTTGACAAAGACACAATTGTTCACATTGAACAAAAGAACACCAACTTCTGCTGCCATGTTTACAAACTGAAGGCTGCCACAAAATAGTGGTGCAAAAGTGAATCAAAGCTGTTGTAGAGCATTTAACTTTTTAAAATGTTGTAAACATTGTCTCAAAGTTTATTTTTGATATAGCTGTTCTGTTAAAACGTATAATGCTGTTTTTCACTTCTGGATAATTGTTTCTTTTTTGCATAAATTAAATTAAATTAAATAATCAAGTTTCTACAGAACTAAGCTCTTATTTAAAATTATATAAAATCTCTGCACTGTATTGCAAACTGTTGACCATGTTCTGTCTGCCACCTGTGAACTTACAGGATTTTTAGACTGTGTCTGTAAAATTAAAGAGTTACATTTTTCCCAGTTATGTTTTATGTCTGCCTCTTTCTGTCTTTCCATTATGGCCATCCAGATATTAAGATAAGTACTAGTTATTAGGGCTGGGCAATGTGGACAACCTCAAATATCACAATGTTTTTGACCAAATACCTTGATATCAAAATTGTGAGAACATTGTAGAGATGACCATTGGAGCTTTCACAAAATATTTGCACAATGAGATTTTTTGATAAGTAATCTTGGGTAATGTGGATAAAATGATTAAATGGGTAAAGGCATCTAATAGAACAGTAAGTTCAGAAATTCACATTTAACTGCAATTCAGCCTTTAAAACCTGGGAAAGACAACACTAGGCATATCACATTATTATGATATTCAACACATTGGACGATATCCAGTCTCATTCCACAGTATCCAACATAATATCAATATATTGCCCAGCCCTATAGTAATAATATTCATCCCTGTAGTATATAACATGGCTATACTTTTGTTCCAAGCTGCAGTATGTTAAACTTCATGAAAACAAATGTTATCAATCAGCATCTTATCACACCCACACAGTTGGGATGAAGCAGGAGCCAGTTTCTTAAAAGTAATTTCCCTCTGCTTCAACAACAGTGCTTACATGCAGGTTACAAATTATGGCAGCATCATGTTTCATCTCTTATTACCTGCAGGTTCCTGAAAAACTGGGATTCTTGTGTCTTCGTGCAAGTAGATCATGCATCTGTTTTGATAAGTGAAAAGTGTTTAGTAACAGGAGAGCATATGATCCTTTGGTGAAAGTTGTAGCTTGCATGGTGCAAAGTAGAAGAAACAGGCCCTTAAATAGCAATGTTTTTTGGCTGTTGAACTACCAGTGTAATGCTAAGATTTTAGCCCCTTCAAACTTTAACTTAAATACCTGAGTGACACCAAGTTTTCATGGTATTTGTGTGAATTTTGGCACTCTGAATTTGTGTGAATTTTGGCGTCTCCTGTTTTAATGTTTATCCCCCATGTTGGGTCTTTTTAGTGGTTTTCAAGTGGACTTTCATATTAAATAGGTATTAAAAATACCTGAGCTACCCATCCTGTACACCTGTAGCTCAAACTGTGAAAGACTTTACAGAGAGAAAAACAACACTCAGCTGTAGAGATATTTGATACACGTCAGGATGACACAGCAAATCCCGAGAAAATACTCTCTTAAAAAAACCTTTTCACTATGAAAGTTACAAAACGACTTTTCCTCCAAGCATTAGCAAGGCACAGGGTCATGTGACCGTGGTCCGTCCTCCACAGCCGCCACTTGAAGTTGATGTAGTTGTGTGAAACAGCTGGTTCAGTCAAGCTGCGGGCACTGTTGACGATGGAGGATTTCAAGCAGTTCCTGGTAGCTCTGTCTGCCGCCGCGGCCTTCGGGTTTGTCGCCATAATATTTGTGCTCAGATGGGTCCTCAACTATAAAGAAGGTTTAGCCTGGGATGGAGGAGCCGCCGAGTTCAACTGGCACCCGGTGTTGGTTGTCACCGGGTTTATTTTCCTGCAAGGAATAGGTGAGAGCAGTCTGCTTTTTTAATGAAATATGGTGGGAGTGTGTTTGGGAACTTGTTTGGAAGAAATGTAAACAGCTTAAGGAAATTCTTGCTCATGGCCAAGTCACGCAAGGCTTCCAAGGATCTAAGGTGGGAGGTGAGGCTTCTGCTGAGAAGTGTGAGTAAGAAGCACAGTGACCGAAACAGCCTGCTTAAAATGCCAAATTGCAGCTTGGGTATTGTAGATTTGTGACCACAAATAGCCAGGTGTTCTGCTGTGTTTGCATACTTCTTCATTGCTTAACCTTGATGAAATGTGAGTGGTTATGAGTTGGTCTGTTATGGCTTGCTCATTCATAGGTTACTTTCTCAGGCTATTTTCTTTCAGTAATTTAACTCATGATATGTAGATCTTACATGATTTGGCAACTTTAAAAGTATGTTTTTTATAATGACAAGTTAGATTTGTCATCCACCACACCTATCATAGCCTATCAAGATAAGATATTCTCTCCAGACATGATTTAAGATGTATATAAAAGACTCTCTAAAAAAGTTCAGTTATCTTAAGTCAAAATCCTTAAAAATTAACTTCACCTTCACTAAAATTTTCAGAAACTATGAATATGCAGATATTTCTCAAATATTTTTCTCTGTGTATATGCGCTAGAGGCTTTTCCACAGCATACTTGCGTAAGTTACATACTGGACCATGATTGGCTCCGACATAGTTGTGATGTCACACATTATGCTAATAGGTCCGCCCATTAAACGCTGTTTTTTGATGAGCACAGATAACCTGTCTACATTCAGAAGCTGAATTTCAAAGCTGTTTTTCTCTTGTCAAAATCTGCACATACATCATTCTGCACAGTGAAGCTCAAACATCCAACTGGAACAACAGGAAGAAAAACACATTTAATTAGTTTGTTTTCCAAGTTTTAAGACTGCGTGTCATGTTTACGTCAGTAAATGGTTGAATAACAGTGAATCTCTCTCTCTCTCTCTCTCTCTCTCTCTCTCTCTCTCTCTCTCTCTCTCTCTCTCTCTCTCTCTCTCTTTCTCTGTCTTTCTCTCTCTTTCTTTCTTTCTTTCTTTCTTTCTTTCTTTCTTTCTTTCTTTCTTTCTTTCTTTCTTTCTTTCTTTCTTTCTCAGCCATCATTGTCTACAGACTCCCCTGGACCTGGCAGTGCAGCAAACTAATGATGAAGTTGATCCATGCAGGCCTGAACTTACTGGCATTTATTTTTGCTGTTGTATCTTTGGTGGCGGTTTTTGACTTCCACAATGGTGCCAACATCCCTAACATGTACTCCCTGCACAGCTGGCTGGGCCTGATGGCTGTAATACTGTACGGTCTACAGGTAAATTAACTCTATTTTTTAAATAATAAACAAAGAATCATTTGCAATGATGTACTGATGTTGTTACTGGAATAAACTGTCAGTTTGAGGCGGTGGCTGAAGAAGTATTCAGATCCTTACTTTAGTAAAATAACTAATATAGCAGTGTAAAAATACTCCATTACAAATAAGTTTTTCAGTAAAAGTGGTGATTTGGTCCCTTTGACTGATATGTTATTATATATAATATCATTAGATTATTAATAGTGAAACATCAGTGTGTAAGCAGCATGTTACTGTTGTAGCTGCTGGAGGAGGAGCCAGTTTCAACTTCTTTATACAGTTAGTTAGTATAGTCCAGTTGTTCCCAACCTAGGGCTCGGGCCCCTCCAAAAGGTCACCAGATCAATCTGAAGGGCTATGAGATGATTAATAGGAGAGGAAAGTAGAAAAAACGAAGTTTTGACACACATCTGTTTTCAGATTTTGGGCTTTTTCTCTGATCTTTGATTTTTGGTGAAGTATTGGATCATTTAAACATTTATTAAAATGAAAACGTGATAAATTTAGATGGAAGAATCACTATTTGGTGGAGCTGTTAACAACTCATAGACATCTGAGAAAACTTTCCCAGACTACACACTGTTTTTTATAAGACGTCAAAAGCCAAAAAGGTTGGAAAACACTGGTTTCATCTTTCACAATGCGTTGTATTTTAAAAACTTATATTATCCATTGTATCAAATCTTCATCTGAAAAGTAAATAAGGTCAAATTATTTAGTGGGGTAGAAAGTACAATATTTCCCTCTAAAATGTAGAGTGGTGGAAATATAAAGTGAATGGAGAAAAAAAATGGAAATACTCAAATAAAGTACAAGTACCTCAAAATTAAGTACAGTACTTTAGTAAATGTACTTAGTTTCTTTCCACCACTGATTTAAGGTCTTATACAGTGTTTTAACATTGCACACCATTTGCTTTATTGTTACAGTGTGTTCAATCCACTATTTTTCCCACGTTGTGTCTTTTATGGAGCTACATTCTGGTGCTCTAGCAAACACTGGTCTTTTCTAAAACATTTAACCATAACGAACAATACTTGATGGGTACTTTATCTGACAAGTGAATGTTATTTTCTCTCCTTCAATGACCAGCTTGTCTTAGGAGTCGGCATGTACTTGATACCAATTACACCTGCATCCTGGAGAGCAGCATTCATGCCCCTCCATGTCTACAGTGGTCTTTTACTCTTTGGTAGTGTTATATCCGTGGCACTCATGGGCATCACTGAGAAACTCATCTTTAGCCTGTAAGTATTTTTAAAAAGAAATGCAGACTTAGAACAGTTTATAGAAATCTACAGACTGCATATAAAACATTAATCTAATATGTGACAGTGAGTATAACTTTGTTTTTTGTACTTATTCACTAGGAAAAACCCAATGTATAAGGAGTCTCCACCTGAGGCAATTTTTGTAAATGTTTTGGGACTCCTCTTGGTGATTTTCGGAGCTCTAATCCTCTGGATTGCCACTCGAACATCTTGGAAACGTCCCAGTGACCAAATCTTGCATACTCGGCATACCAATGGGGGAGCTGAGGACAACACCAGTGTCGAACCAGCCTTGTCTCAACTGTCTGCAGCTGATTCTGAAGCCTGTGGGGAAGTCAGGAAGAGGGTTAACAAGTTAGATGATCAGGAACTGATTACAAAATAACTAAGTGATGAATGCATCACCAAACTTTATCTGACCAGTGTGGTCAGAGAAAGTTTAAAAAAGGAAATCTAATCGTGCTGATCTTTCCATACATACCTTTTTTGCAACGTGATGTTTTTCTAAATATTTGCATTTTGAGCTTGTTTTTTGTTTCCTGCAACATTTATTGTTGTAAGCAAGTGTAAATAGTGGTGGGATTCTCTAACAGGATTGTGATGATGATGATATGGGTATTAATTTTATTGACATACACTGTGCAAATAATCCTGACTTTTTCTAAAGATTATATGTAGATTATATGTGTAAAATGTGTATGTATGCTGATATCCAGTTTTTTTTGTTACATTTTACAATAAATACTTTGAATATATAGAAAAATGTAGTACTGTAGTATAATAATTATTGACTGCAGAAAAGGAAAACAATACAATAGGACATGGTCAATGTTATTTGCACTAATTTGTAATGGTTGTAGTTACCACATTAAGATGCCTGTGTACCCGATGTGGAGCCAATTTGGGCGAAAAGTGGTGTACTGTTTTAAGATGTAATAAAGAATATTTTGAGGAAGCATTTTGCAGTGTTGTAAGTTTTGGGAAACGATTACTACATTTAAGGACAGGTTCACTATTTTCTAGTCTGTCTTAGAACAACAGTCAGGTGCCTGAGTGAACATTGAAAAAGTTTTTTTTTTGCTGTTCTCATCATTAGAAGATCTTTTCAAAATGCACTCACAATGTAAGTGATGGGGGCCAAAATCCACAAGCCTGCCTCTGTGAAACAAAATGATTAAAAAGTATATCTCATATTAGTCAAATCAAGTAGATATCTGTCAATGTTAGTCTTTTTAGTATTAATGCCCCTCTTTGTGTTACTATACTTTCACCTCAGCTCAACAGGGAAACACCATCAGAGGAAACACAAAAAGGGAATTCGATGCTAAAAAGACTGTAAATGTGGCAGATATCCACTTGATATGACTAAATCCGACTGCTGAAGTCTCATATAAGCTTCAGATAAACTTTAAAATGCATTTTTACACTAAATGACTGTGTGGACACACTGTTGAGTTTGACCCCCATCACTCACATTGAAAGCACATTTGAAGGGGGTTTTTTAACAGCCAGTATGAACAGGAGGAATAATTACAGCAAGAAAAAAACTGCTTCACTGTGTATATGGGCACCTGATAGACATCGAAACTTATCTGTCTATCTATCTATCTATCTATCTATCTATCTATCTATCTATCTATCTATCTATCTATCTATCTATCTATCTATCTATCTATCTATCTATCTATCTATCTATCTGTCTATCTGTCTATCTATCTTACCTGTCTTTTAATTATTAGGACTCTGTTACAGTCCAGTTTTAATGCCTAATGCCTTCTTTTTTTTTTAAATGAACCACTTAATTTGAGCACTATATCCAAAGACTACACTGCTTACCTAATAAGATTTTGCCAACTCACAAATGTTATGCTTGGCCTCAGATGACAGTAGCACAGACACGTCAAGGCCACAGAGCTGTTTTGACCCCTCGCAGCTCCTGTAGTTGGTTTGGAGGGTTTGTTTTGGCTGTGTGTTGCATTACGGGCATTTCCTATCAGGTCCAAAACCTGCTTTAAGGTCTGTTAACTACTCACCGTTTACCGTATTAGTCGTAGTAACACACACTTGTGACATTTTCTAATATTTGTCGCTGTTTCAGTGGAGATGAAAGCGCATGACAGGGTCCGGCTAAAGGCTATTGTTGAGCTAACTAATAACGCTAACACAGCTTATGTTAACTTACAGCACTAAATTCAAATAATAGTTGAATTGTGCGGATCACAAACTCAATAATGTGAACATATTGTACTGCAGGTAACATGATTAATTAACGTTTCGTGTGGTGTTTGTAAGGACTTTTTGTATGACAGGGATGGCTAAGCTAACTGTTAGCTATTTAATTTAGCCAGTCATAATAAGGGAGCCAGGGCCGAGCTGATGTTGCAGGGTTTACTGTGACACTGCGGTGTAATAAGTGGGATGAAATATGAAATATGAAGCAGGCTTATAGCATGAGCGGGTGTACAACAAGTCCCTATACAGTGGAGACGTATATCTTAAGGATTTATAACCCTGTGCTAAGCTAACCGGGTAGGAGCAGCAGGGTGGGGCTCTTTATTTGCTAGCTGACAATGACATGTTAGATGACTGTAATGACTCTCTAGATATTTACAGATATGTTTTAAGATGTATGTAAAATGCTTTATTTTGAATAACAATGTGTCTGATTAAAAATGCCCATTAAATAAGTTAAATTATCTAGTTAAAATCTTTAAAAAAAAATAATGTAATCCTTCGCTCTCATTAAAAACAACCTACAAATATGTAAATATATTTCATTTTAAAAGGTGAATTGCTGGACGTGAGATGTCTCCTACTGCACTGTAAAGTGTTGTCAGTGTTTTTGCACTGGATACTTCAAGTCTCCACATCTCACTTGCGTTAGTTTAATATTGGACCAGAATTGGCTTCAAAACTATTTGTAATGTCATAAATTTCCACTTTCAGAAGTGAATGTCAAAACAGACTTCTAGTCTCAAACTCTGCACATACATCATTCTGTACAGTGAAGCTCAAACAAGAACCCAAAAACACACTTTTGAGTGGAGGGGGGCTTTAAGATACCATAACTCATGCAGCTGCAGGGATGACAGAAAACACTGTCACACACGATGGTCATTGCTCTCCAGTGCAGTGCAACGTGGTACTGAATATGAGAGCATCAGCTGTCAGGAGATGCTTGGGTTTCTTTTAAAGATTGTTTCAAAGCACTATTCCCTTTATTCATCAGTACACAGTATAGTCTGACAGGAAACATGTAGATATTGTCTTGGAAACTAGAGACTTATTTTTTTTAAATTTAATTTTTTTTAATGCACCTCTTGATGGAACATGAAGGAAAAACTAAAAACATGTTTGTTTTTGTATACAGCTGTGGCATCATGTCTGACAAAAGCGAGCTGAAAGCAGAGCTTGAAAGGAAGAAGCAACGCTTGGCACAAATCAGAGAGGAGAAGAAAAGGAAGGAGGAGGAGCGCAAGAAGAAAGAGGTACATTTAATATTTTGTAAATGTTTTGCATATTTACTGATATTGAATGCAAAAATGAATGAATTAATATGGTTAAAAAAAACCTTCAAAATTATTAATGGCTCAGTGTGAACATAGGAAACTCATTTTCAATTCAAATGCAAATTGTCTCCGTACACTTAAATCTTCTCCAGAAATCACCAAGAGATCATCGACTGCCACTATTTGCATCTGAGTCAGATTTAGTTGAGAACAGTTTAAAGAAAACCTGGTTATTTTGATGCACATGCACAACATGTTCTGAGGACTTTTCAGATATTTAAGGTTCTTATGAAACCGGTGTTCCTCTGAACACGTATCAGCAGCCACCTGAGCACAAACTGATCTTTAATACAGCAGCATTGTTTTTACATAGTAAGTAATTTGTAACTTGTTCGTATTTATTAAACTCTTGTGAATGAGTTGCAATACATACAATTCTAATATTCCATTATTTTGTACATAACTATTTGCACATTCTCTTATATATTATTACATAAACATCATGGACAATAGCTGTAAAATAAAAACAACAAGCATGGTATAACTCAAGAAAAAAATTAATTAACATTATAACAGTAAAAAGAAAGAAGAAAGATATGGGAAAATAGCAATTTTCTATACTCTAGCTCTTTATTTTTGATAGCTAATATCCAGATCCTTAATAAATACATTTTCTTTTTCACCATTTGATTTCCTGAGGCAATGCTTAAGATAAATACCTTTGGGTCAAAGTATCCAAAATCAGTTCTGTTTCCTTTTTACACTTGATCTTAGCCAAAAGGCCAAATTCTGTTTCCTTTTTAACATCCTCCCATGTGTCCCTGCAGTTTTGGACAGGCCCATAATATATGTGTCAAGTCAAATACTAAAGCTGATATTTTATTACATAATTAGCTATGTGATGTATATGAAATTGAAAGATCTCTCTTTATGATCCAGATTATGTACAGATTGAGATGTTAAATTTGTTAAAATTGGTGGGTTTTCTTGTTATTTGACACTATATCATAATTCTGTCATCAAGTACTTCAGATTTGAACAGTTTACGCATATGTATGTGTGTGTTTAGAGTGGAAAATATATTTTACATCGATGATCTAAGATGTCAATTTAGCAAAGGGAAATCTTTTTCCAGCATAGTTTTTTTCAGTTGATTGACAGTAACTAGAGTGTAATGAAAAGGCTCAACTTGGCCATTATCTCACACAATCAAAGCAAAACAACAAAACAATACAACTAAAATGAGTCTGTGTGTATCATCTGTCACAGTCCATTTTAAGTGTCTATATATTGTTTTTCATAACGAACCACAACAATAGACGGCATACAGTTTCTTCTCAAGATAAGAAAATAAGCTCTGAATATAAAAGGAAAATAAGCTCTGCCTCATCTTGACATCTCAAACTACTGTGACTTTGTGTGTAGACACACAGGTTCTTCACAGGTTCTTGTCATCATTGGTAAGTAATGATGTAGACATGTATCCTGCCCCTACAGGAAGTTTAAGTCCTGTACACTGTATTGTTGAAGATCAATGTAATGTGGATATTTAGAAACTGCATTGATATATGACATATTCCGTTTTAATGACCTAACAGGCGGACACTTTGAAAGATGCGGCACTTCACCAGGATGACTCTGACCTGGAGAAAAAGAGACGTGAAGCTGAGGCCTTGCTACAGAGTATGGGCATAACCCCAGAAGTTCCTGTTGGTATGTTTTATATGATCTGTTGTTGGATTGTATGTATTTAACAGCTGTGATTTCTTCTTTTAAATTCTATAACCTTAGAAAAAAACACGTCTTCAAGAAGCCTGTTTTTCATATTTCCTCTCATAGACCCTAGAATCTCATAGTCCCTCTCATTCTAATGATTCTATTGTTATAAATTAAAATCCATTATGCTGACATAACAAACACATAGTCCTCTAGTATCATAATATACCATAATATTATACTTCAGTATGCTTTGAAAAAGTTGAAAAACTGCCTTGAGTGGTTGATCACAATAAGAAGCTTTTTCAGCAGGTAACTCCCTCAACACCTCCTCTCATGGTTTAACAGGATATACCGACTGCTCTTCTTGTGGGCATATGATGTAAATAATTATCATTTCACTGTTCATTTAGCTACATACAGTATATCCCCCTTTTCCGTCCTGTGGGTATTATCCTGTATTGCAATTTCATAGATTTTTGTAGCCACCATCTATTCCACTGAAGCACTGTGGATGTGCACATGGATACTCGGACATGTTACACAATTGTTTGTTCCCTAAGCAACAGAGATTTGTTTGTCAAAAACTTCTCCAAGTAAATAGTAAATAGTAACAAAAGCTTCAATTTATAGATAACATAGATTTCACAATAAACTCCTTCACTGTACTAGTGGAAGAACTGATAAAAGAAACAAATATTTAGAAAAATAACACTACTATCTGTCACACTTGTGTTGATTTCCACCTGGAGCTGGTTTTTCTGAGCACTGTCACTTTTCTAACAGCAGGTGGCAGAAGAGATCCATAAAAGACTCGCTCAAAGTCTCAAACTACCTTGAAATGGGGGGGATCCTGTTTTTGTGTGTTTATAACATTTTCTTTCTGTTCTGCTCAGTGTCACTTTTTTTTTCCAACATTCATTTAATTAAAACACCACAAAATAAAAAAGACACAGTCAGTTTAGGCGAGCTGAACTTGCCTCTCTTTATTTACTGACTGATTTGTATGTTCAGCTCACTTTGCTACCGGTTTCCAACTTTAAACACATCACAACATGCGCTCTGATATTTTAGGTGTGAAGAAAACTGCGTACCGAGATCTGACAACATATGAATTGAGAAAGCGGCCGCTGCATTTGTACTCATTGTTGTGAACTGCTTCACATCTTTATATTGTAACAGATGATTATTTTCTGTCTCACTATGTAGTCCCTCCTCCGATGTCTCCCACTGCCAAATCGACGGGCACGCCAAGTGAGGCAGGGAGCCAGGACTCTGATGGAGCTGTGGGACCCAGGTACACACACACACACACACACACACACACACACACACACACACACACACACACACACACACACACACACACACACACTTAAGCAACTGTTTGAATCTCAGATTTTTCCCTGCTTCCAGTTCTTTTTCCATGGTCTTTTATGTAAGAAATAAGCATTTCTTCTCCTAAGCCAAAAAACATGCTTTATTCATATCTATATACGTTTTTTTTTTAAAGTTTTGTGCTCTTTGCTGTAACAATTGTGCTTATGCCAGCAAGAAAATGTTTCCAGTGTCCTTGTAATTGCTTTTGCTTCGTGAGCTTTGTAGCACTAAAAATTCTTGATGATTATATTAAGAGCAACTGAGCTAAAACCTTTGCAAAGTCTCATACCATTACAGTGAATGATGACGTGTTTGTGCCAACGGAGTGCATGTTTATTTAATTTGTGTGCCGTTGAATTAGGACGATCCTAAATTAACAATAAAACAGCAGGCTTCTGTGATGCCTGGGGGACTTCTTAACCCCTAATTAGAGCCCCTTCCCTGGGCTGAAATTCAAGCTCCCCCAGTGTCCCATCAGGCCCAGGGAGCTGTTCCCCCTACGTGTTGACTCATTTCCCTCACCAGCATGGCCATTTCCTACACACATGGAGGTCATGTTTTCTCCCTGAGGGTTCTCGCTCTCTCTCCCTCTCCGTCTACACAACACTCTGAGCCTTTGGTGTGACACAGTTCAGGCTGTATCAGCCCCGCAGGCTGCACATTACACCCTGTGTCATCCCACTCAGAGGATTCGTGTGTCCATGCATTTTAAGCAGATAAATCTTACATCTCTGGGTTTGTGCAGACATACTCAAGCTTGGTCTGAACAAAAAAATATTTTAAAAATCCAGTTTTAGCTGTTTGTTAACATGATGATTTAACCGACCAAGTATCCAATCAGCATGTTGTGTGCCATAATGCTAACTTTGTCTCTTCTCCTCATTTGTGCTTGCCCGTCTCTCTCACTAATGCTGCGTTGTTGCTGTGACACTAACCAGGACTCTGCACTGGGACTCTGACCCGTCCACCCTTCAACTTCACTCTGATTCTGAGCTGGGGTACTGGACACTCTCTTCTCTCCTTTCCTGGTCATTTTCTTTTCTCTCAATCTATGGCATGATTAATTGTCTCTGAAAGTCATTTCTCAGTTAATGCAGTCCAGTAAGACAGTCAAGTTGTGCATGCAAGAGTGGTCAGAGAATATCTTTTAGTTTGCACTGGTTGATAAACTAATCTGAAGTCTTTGTCATCTCATGAAACATTCATTTACTTACTTTGATCAACACAAGATTATTTTTGTTAGGAGGTGAAATTTTGTTACAAAATGATGTGAGAATGGTTACAGTAGTAGGAGTATTGTTGTATATTTTGTCTTGTGGAAATCATAATTTTACTACAGCGATCTTAGACTTTGCAAAGTTTGAGTTGTTTTGTTTTTTAGGAGGGGAACTCCAAAACTGGGAATGGCCAAAGTCACAGTGGTGGACATCCCTCCACGTGAAACTGTGTCCTACACAAAAGAGACCCAGACACCTGTCATGACCCAGCAAAAAGAAGGTGATACTCACATAATGTTGTACAAGTTCACTTTTAAAAATGCAGACAACACATACTTAACCGTGGGCTTGAATATGTGGATGCAGAGAGTTTTACAAATAATGTAATCGTCCATTAAAAGGTATAGCTTCTTTGCTAATGATAATTTATTTTGCTGCAAGAAGAGTGCACCACTTCCTGGCAAATAGCCATAACAGGAATATTGTGCTCTGTTTGAGTGTACAAGTGGGTACCGGAAGTGAACAACAAGTGGAAGCGATTTGATTTTACCAAGTGCTGAGATGAAAGTAAAGGAAAAATGAGGCCCAGGAAACGTAAGAAGTCAGGGCACAGATTAGATTCAGACATGAGCTGCTCTTCTGAGCCCCACATGCAGCTCTACAACCAACGATGCTTTGGTATAATTAACGAGCAGGATGAGAAAACCAGTGACAGGAAGGAGAAATGAGATTGGGAGGGAAGATATGAAGCGCTGCACATATGACTGCTTACTGCCTCTGAAGCATGTCGATATGTATGTAATTGCTGCTCTGAAGCTTTCATGCGGTCGGCCAAAGAGAATATTTGGGCTAGCATCCACATGTTGAACACATGTTCCATAAAATATGCAATATTTGTAAGTGTCCTGCTTGTTCGTCATTGATTTATGTAATGACAGATGGTAGATAATGTGCTTGACTGAAATCCTGATTAGGATCCCTTTTCTTTCCTGAAGCGATATCAGAACTAGCCACAGATCCTAAAATACTTCAACTACTGGAACAAGTCCTTTTAGCAGTTTGCTCAATTTATTTGCATCAGCTAACACATCTTTTTAAGTATGCCTGAACGCCTGGTTGGGACAGTACACAGACTGTTGATTGTTGTCCGATCAGGTGATGTGTAGAAAATTCTGAGGTGGCATGCAGAGTAAGATAAAAAAAAATTGTGTGATTTTGTGGAAACAGTCTGAGCAGAACTAGTGAAGGATGAAGAGCATCCCTCTGTTCCTTGTCCCTCTTTATTCTGGACACTACTGGGTATTGTAAAACTGTTAAACAACGATGGTTTCTGCCAGCTGTTCAACACGAGGCCCCCTTCCCCTCTCTGCCACTATGTAATCATTTCATCAACTCCCTCGCTTCCCTGTCTTCTCCCTTCACCGAACAGGCACATAACAAAACACACTCAGTGACATTGTGCATTTTCACACCATCACTTCTGGCACTCGATGAGACGGCATCCCCTTTCCTGCTCGCTCCCCTCGGCGCATTTTTGATGTGCGGGGTGGCGTCAGGCCTGTTCTCTGATTGAGCGATTTATCATGTTGTCAAAAGGAGGCAACGGCGCAGCACTCTCAAGGTCAGCGGGCGGCGGCATCAGAGGGAGCGGCTGCCGTGCCCCGGCTGCCACAAAACGAGGGTTCCCACAGTCTCTGTGAGACATCTCAGAGAAATTTTTTTTTTTTTTTTTTTTTTTTTTAAATAGCATCACCTGCTCTATTGACCCAAAGAAAACCCCCTCAACAGTCAATGAGAATCTTTATCTTATGTGATTTTATGTTTGTTGGCAGTGAGGACAGTATCACATCATTTCACAACATAAGATGAGCTACACAGTTAGTGTTAGTCTGGTGTGCCCTGAAATCTCATCATCTGCTTACAAATTTTATATTTATATGCCAAGTTTGAGAATATAAAAAAAAAATGTGTTTGATTTTTTCAATCAGTGCTGTTCCATCTGTAGGTTGAAGAAATTCACTGAAATAAAGTGCACAGATTGTTGAATTTCTGTTCCGCCGCTACAGTGCTCCCACTAGTAGGTAATATGCAGCATCAGCATGCACTCCTCAACAAGAGGCTGTAATTATGGAGTAAGATATTGTTGGAGGTTGGGGGTGGGGGGGGGTTTGGGGGATGTGGAGTGGTTGGTCTGGTGCAGTTTTTAAAAAGGCTTGTCAGGAATATGAGTATGTAGAGCAGTTTAGTAAATCTAATATTTAATTGAATGTGATTGTTTTAATCACTCTGAATTCAGAGGCAGGTCAAAACTTTTAATCACAAAAGCCCTTAATGGCCTTCTTGTTTGAAGTGCCACTTGTAATTGTGGTCAGCTTTTATGCACTTGATGATTAGTACTGTTAAATATCTACTGTGTCCCTCCACCATACAGTAGTTAATCATTTTTGAACAGAAATTTTGGAACATTCTTATTTGTTCCACTAGCGTTTATAATGTGGTCTTTGTTCTAAGTCTTGTTTAACAGATTATGAGTTTTCATGTTATATGTGACAGATATTTTTTCAAATATTAGGTTTTGGATTTCTGCTGTCTGTTGGCCCGTGTGATCTTTAGACTTCAGTGTCACAAGAGACAACTGTAACCACTGTTGGAGTGGGAGATATAGTGTAATTTTATTTGCTCTTGCCTTGACCGGGCCTCAGTTCTGATGTGTTTTTATTTACCTCGCAGCAGTTCTAAAATTGCTGTACTTCGCACAAATATAAAGCAGTATTATACAAGCACAAATGTTGACATTGCACTTGGATAAAATTAATCACACTTTTAAAAATGTATTTTAGAAACTGCTGCTAGAAGTACTTTATTTCAGGAAACACGAAATTATACTGCATGTGTGTGGGTTTATGTATTGGTAGAGTTTTGTCTCCTGCCGTTTCATTTTTGGCCTTCATACAGGAGACATGAAGGCTGTTGTTTGTGCAAAGTGGTTTGCACGTGCTGAAGTCTGACCCTGGTGTTTTTTGGCTGTATAGAAAGGGAAAGACATCTGCAGCAAAGAGCAAAGGTCATTTAGTTTTACACTTGCACATCACTGGCCTCATGCCGTGTTTGCATTAATATATTGTCTATTGAATAAGACCTGTGATTAGTCCCCACTTCCCCCACCTGTCCGGCTCTCCCCCAAAAAAGCTTTTATTTCTTAAGTGGTACAAAAGCCATAATTGGGCCTGCTTTGAGAGGAGGTGTTAGTGGATAGGACATCGATGATCCGGGTGAATTCTGTTGAATGCAAACCCCCCACCCCACCCCTCCTTCCTCCACTATCCACCCCCCCTATGCACCCATGCACTACTTCCCCCCTACACATCCCCAGCGGGGTCACCAGGATCACTAGCTTTTCTCCAAATGGCCATTTTGGCTGGCAGGTGCATTATACCCTTTATTTTCAGATTGTCTATCCGCTCCTAATGCCTGGCAGGTTGATTGCTCTGGCTGCCTCACCAGGGAAAGGGCTGATGAGCACGGCCGGGACTAGCTGAAAGACAGTGATTACTGTTTTCCTTTAAGCCTGATTGAGGCCCTTGAAAGGAAAGATTTTAACCTTCTCCTGTTGGTTGCAGAGTATGGCCGTACATTGAAATGGCTTGTGTCATCAACCCAGTTCTGTAAACTCATCAGTGCACCCAATACCCTTCTTCCCCAAACCTCCATCTGAGAAAAGGGGGATAAATCACTTTATGGACAAAGTGACAGATGACATTATCATTTAGATTATCTCAGTAGGAAGGAAATTCTGGCATGCAGCGCTGTCATTTTAGATTAACTATAAGGCTCATACCAAGATAAACGCCTGCATGAACCAGGCAAGTATTTCTCCTCTCCTCATGAATCTGTTTTGTCCTTGTTTCGCTATTATTTTTTACATTGAAAGCATAGGCTATATACCATCTCTGAGAGATGTGTTTTGAAAAAGCGCATTCATCTTCTTTGAGGTAGAACCGGTGTGCAGTTTGCCAGCTGGTCTGGCCTGTATTTTGTTGTACATTCTCTGAGGTTGAATAGGAGTTGCAGGACCTCCTGCTAAGACGGTAATTGCACAGGCTTGCCGTTCAGGGAGAAGCTTGTCTCGAAGCAGCCAGGCGGAAAACCTCTGTGCCATCCCCATGCCACCTCTGAAGAGCACAAGACAATCCCAGCATCACCATCTGCTTTTGCACCATGCCGTCATCTGGCCGGACCAATGGGATGGGTCCAGGCAGCTGCTCCACACTCCTCTGCCCTGCTGCCCCGTGGCCTAGATGGGGGCAACCTGCTACTGGGACAGAGAGGAAACAGCTACACTGACAGTTAGACTCCCTTTTGAATGGCTGCAGTCTCATTAACAGTTGGGAAAGAAGGGGGTCCCTATGACAACAAGACACCCGCTGTGCTGTGTCCCTTCAACACAAATGACAAACTTCCCAGCTATAGAGGAGCAGGTTCTTTTTGAAAGACAACATTGTGCTGACAAACCAAACAAATGCAAGGCAGAGATAAAAAATCAGTCTCTTGCTGTCCTCCATAATCACTGGGTGGAGCTTTTATTGAAAGAAGAAAATAATTAAGGTGGAAGATGTTGTGCCAAAATGTATGAAACCTCTGTATATAGGCATGATCATTTGTTCTCTGAAAGTTTTTACTTTGAATTTGACCACATAATTTAAATAAAGATTTACTACTTTTAATGTATAGAATGGTAATACATAGGTGTGGTTTGTGTAACATTATTCATTGTATTTAACAAAGTTCACTTTTTGATCAACAGAAGAAGAAGAGGAAGAAGAAATTTCTCCGCCTCAACCTGTTATTGAGACTCAGACTGAGAAACTGGACCAGGCAGAGGAAGAGGAAGGTACTCCACTACTAGCGATGATGCATAATTGACATACTCTGCAGAAATTGAGCCACTTCAGTTCTTCTAGAGGTTTTACAATTACATATTATAATAGTTTTTTGAAGAATACAAAGAGGTTTCTTTTTCTATATCATAAAAGCAATGCGCAGTGGGGATCCTTGCTACATCTCAGGGTGTGTGTGTGTGTTTGTCTGTACAGCACCCCCACACGAGCTGACAGAGGAAGAAAAACTCCAGATCCTGCACTCAGAAGAGTTTGTGAATTTCTTCGACCACAGCACTCGCATTATTGAGCGGGCTCTATCTGAGCATGTGGACGTCTTCTTTGACTACAGTGGTCGTGACCTGGAGGAGAAGGAGGGGTAATAAGTAGACAACAAGTGTTTTTTTTAAAGCTCGTAATTGGTCTGTTGAAGAAATGCTTTTATTGATTTGCGGTGCTTTTGTTTTTCCCCAGAGAAATCCAGGCCGGGGCAAAGCTCTCTCTCAACAGGCAGTTCATGGACGAGCGCTGGTCCAAACATCGTGTCGTCACCTGCCTGGACTGGTCCCCCCAGGTCATTGTTGTTTTCTGCTTCGATATTGAACCAACAAATTTCACAGACATGCTTTGCAATTATCAAAATGTCAATGATAAAACAGATGTGTGCAAAAGCATCGCTAATTGACTGTTGAAACAACTTAGCTTTGCACAGCTATAATGCTTTATGATTACATAGCTTGAGTTTGACAGCATTTACTTTTAGCCACAAGTCCCGCAGGAAAAGTAAGTTATGTCCCACACAAATTGTCACTTACTCAGAGGCCGTAATGATTTGTTTCCTCTGGTGTCAAAGGTCATTTCATGCATGATTCTGCAATGACTTTTGACAGTGATTGAACACCAGCTCTTTGTTCACAGGATTTACTTGCTCACAGCGAAATCTATACCCTTGTGATCTGAGATTGTGTATTCACAAACTGTAAATTACAGATCAAGTATTAGAAACAGGAGAGCTTAATGGTTTGTTTACATCTGGATAGTGTTTCTGTAGCCTCTGCCTCTGTTTTATACACTCATCGAGGGTTTCAGTATTAAAAGAGGCTCTGTTTCAGTCTACTACTGTGTTCCTGTAATCACTTTAAGGTTTTAGTTTGGGTTAAAATTATAAGAGGAAATAAAAATGTTAATTTACCAAAGTTTTTAGGCAGTAGGGCATCTAAAACGCACAAACAAGGGTAACTCATTCTTTAAACCACTCAGCAGCACCACAGAAGGGAGGCCTGGTATGCTTATGTGGAGCCAAGCCTGGGGGGCACGTCTGCCTCCCCCCCGACATTCATTTGGGCTGATTTTTCTGTCACCAGTATCCTGAGCTCCTGGTTGCCTCATACAACAACAACGAGGACGCTCCTCATGAGCCAGATGGCGTGGCCTTAGTGTGGAACATGAAGTACAAGAAGACGACACCGGAGTACGTCTTCCACTGTCAGGTACCCAAACCACTTTTTAATCTTCCCCTCCTTCATTGTCACTCTCCCTCACCTCATCCTAATGGGTGGGTTCCTCCAAGACAAGCGTGGAACCCTGCCAACCAACCCCTGTTTGTTCATTCTCTCTCCTCCTCCTCCTCCCTCTACCCACACACCCCTCACCCTCCTGCCTGTATCCATACTGTGAGTTCACCGTGCTGGCATCCACCTCCACCACATCTATCCACAAACACATGTTTGTGAGGCGCCGGAGAAGACCTGTGGTGCAGGAGTTGAATGGAATCCGAGCACTGCAGCAGGATTAAATGTGTGGGGTAGGGATGGTTATCATATGCATCTAAACAAGGGCCCTGTGTTCTGACAAGCAAGCAGGGAGAGCAACATAGCTCCTCTGCTCTGCCCAGCTTTATTATACTGCCTGCCTCGAGGCTCCTAGAGCAAGACAAGTTGAGTAGAACCACATGTTGTTGCCACCAGAGCGGATGTCGATGCAGGCGTATTGCTCAGATGAATAAAACTGAACAGAAGTGTGAACACAATTTTCTCTGTGCCTCAAAGTCGGCACAAAATTAGATTTCTGTCATCCATGCGTTGCAATTTTTGTCAAAGAAAAGACAGTTAAGAAAAAACATGGTGGTATGATTGTGATTGGTGAAGCAGTAAGTGCGTGTGGACCTCCTAAAAATAAAAATAATACATTTCATGAGTAAAGTCATAATCTAAAAATAAATAATAATCCTATTGTCCAGCCTCAAGGTTTGTTTTGTTGATACTGAGGCTTGAGTGAAAAAAGATGTTTGGGTTGTGTTTTAGGACTGAGGAAACACGCACAAGGGTTGTATAACTTTGAGATGAAGCAGGAAAAAAAGCTGCAAGTTAATGTTTTCTGTGTACTGATTATTGGCAGCTTTGAAGATTTCTAGTGTCGCTGATATAAAACTTTGCAACCATTTAGCCAGACACGGATTTAAAACAATTTTACCTGGAGGACAGTTACCTCTGTGGAAGATCAACCCAAGTTGACTATAAGTTTATATTTATATTCATTAAAAAAAATAAAAATAAAAAATAAATCCTGCTTATTTTATTCATTGTTTGTTCTGATCTGTGTAAAGTTTATTGTTCTAAATGGGAAAACCAATTTCAGAGAAGATACACAAGTGATATATTTTTCTGTAGTTTCAAAAGACCTGAAACTAAAAACTGGCAATGAGTCTTGATCTTGAGGAGGCTCATTCATGATCAGCCTTTTTTTGATTTTATGTGACATGCCGTTACATGACAGTTGACCTGTCGCCGGGCTGTCTCGGCACGTTTTCATCCATTTCTCCACTTTTTCCTTTCTCTCTCGACAGTCTGCTGTTATGTCTGCTGCGTTTGCCAAGTTCCACCCGAATGTTGTGGTGGGGGGCACGTACTCGGGGCAGATTGTGCTGTGGGACAACAGGAGCAACAAGAGGACCCCAGTGCAGAGGACTCCACTGTCTGCAGCAGCACATACGGTACAGTTAACACCTGACACAGTGAGCTTGCAATATATTTTATTTCAGCAGGAGATGAAAAAAACAACCCTTGTTGTGTTTGCAGCACCCAGTGTACTGTGTGAATGTGGTCGGCACCCAGAATGCCAACAACCTGATCAGCATCTCTACTGACGGCAAGATGTGCTCCTGGAGCCTGGACATGCTCTCTCAGCCACAGGTAACATATACAGTGAATGTGTTTGGGATTTTTTCCCCCCTATAGGTGTTCAGTGGAATATTTCTAAATTACATGAATGATTTAGGAATAAAGGCTTCACCATAAAATGTTAATTTCATGTCAAAAATACACCTCCTTTAAAGAGTTGAAATTAACTTTTACATTTTGTATTATTTCTGTCTCTTCAGTGTTCACATTCCATTTACTTCCTGTCTCTCCTTTTGTGCTAAATGTCAAACATTTTGGCCAAACTCCTTCCTTTTAGCGTTCCAGTTTGGTATTTCCCCCAGCTTTACCCGTATTTTTTCTACAACTCATTTTTCACTTTCAAGGAAATTAACTTTGCCAGCTATGTCATTTCATCTGTGCTGCCAAGACCTCCATGTCAAACTTCAGTTTTTTATAAAGTGCTAGTTGGATTTAGATTGTTCATTAATAAACTGTCAGGTGATTTTTATGGGTTGTGTTTGGCAGTGTGTTAACATAAAGGCTGAGCAGGGAGCTTGTTATGGATGTTGTTCCATGTTCCCTCCCTCCACAGGACAGCATGGAGCTGGTGTTCAAGCAGTCCAAAGCTGTAGCTGTCACCTCCATGTCCTTCCCTCTCGGAGATGTCAACAATTTTGTGGTGGGCAGCGAGGACGGCTCTGTCTACATGTCGTGTCGTCATGGAAGGTGCGTACATAACTAAACCACCATCCCCAGTGTCCATCCGGGACCCCGCCAGGAAACTGAAGCGGCTTGTTAGGCCCACCTAGAACTGTGTGTCAAATAAATATAGCCCACTCACTTCCCAGTGCAACACAAATCCAACACTTGATCTCCTGCCGTTTGTGGTTTCACTCCTGCCCAGTCATCCTGTTTTTCTTTTCCGCTTGTCAGTTGTGTTTGTAAAGGTCGTTCAACATAAACAGGGCACACATGCAGGGGAAACAAATCATTTTTTCCCAGTCCTTTTTTTTTCTCTTTTGACTATGTTTCTTTGGGTGAGAGAGTTTGTTTAGAGTCAGTTGTCCTAGTGAGGATTTAAACTGCAGTTCATCCCACAATGTTCTCATTTAACAGACCAGGGCTCCACTCATGGTGGATGGTCCTCCGTCAGGGCAGCATAGAAATGTGGCTTAAATCAGAGCTTCCAGTGAGTAGCATGTTCGCCTGTGACTTAATGTCCTGCAGTATGCCCAGAGACCGCAGAGAGGGGGTAGCTGCTAGGTTTTGCACAGCAGAATCACCTCTGTAATTGAGGGAATAATTTTCCACCTCATTTACAATGGTATGATACTCTCATCGCAGTTAATAATGCATAAGCATCACTCATGCTGAGTATTTACCTCTCTGCGTTAATTATTAGAGCCTCAGTTGGGTAACAGCTCTGCAACATGTGGTTGAGGGGTTGCAAGCACTTTTGCCACCCTGCTGGTAATCACATGATATAAGTAAATGATTAATGTTAATACGTCCATCTGTGCTCGATGCTTTCTTTCATGCTTAATGTAACAGCTAAATGATTCAGAAACAGTAATACTAAAGTTAACCCTTTGGGATTCCACTCAGTCCATAACTAATTGTTCCCTTCATGTAGTGTACATAAATGTATGTTCAAACATCATCATCACTCAACCTCTTCACCCATTTCATCTATGTGCTTCACAGCAAAGCGGGCATTAGTGAGATGTTTGAGGGCCACCACGGGCCCATCACAGGGATCAACTGTCACACAGCTGCAGGGCCGCTGGACTTCTCCCACCTTTTCGTTACCTCCTCTTTCGACTGGACTGTCAAGCTGTGGAGCACCAAGGTATGAGGGAGTTGTAAGACACATTTAAGAGTTGAGAAAAGGTTCAAGAGAACTTCAGTATGATTTTATTTCATCAAAATGGACTGCCTGTGTGGAGGAAGAAGTTTTATTTCTGTGTGCTAAACGTATCCACTCTGGTTTGTTTTTGCCCTTGTGGTGACATAAAGGTAAAAACTAGCCAGAAGGTGGTGGGGGAAAAAAGTATAGCATAGCTGTGGTAATTGTGCACCCTCATTGTTTAGACAGAACATCACATTATCTGTTCAAATAAAAAAACGGCAGACCAATTAGTCACAGAACAATTTAAAGACCACTGACAGGTGATCCATCTTTTTTACGCACCTTAGAGAGAAATGAGGGGATACTTAGGGGAATTGGCATGGAGGGGAATTGGATCAGCCAATGAACAGATCAAACACAAGAATCTTCAGCAAGTATTGTTACCACTAATACAGTATAAGCCACACTCCTTGCTGCTATTTGATTGTCAGCTGATAAAGGTTTAGTGGATATCTGCCACATTTACAATCTTTTTTAGCATCAAATTCCCTCTTTGTGTTTCATCAGACAGTGTTTCCCTGTTAAGCTGCTGTGGAAGTATAGTAACAAAAAGAAAACAAATGTTGTGTCAGTCGAGCCAGTAGTTGTCAGGATACCTTTACTGTAGACCAGTCAACTGTCCAGTACCTCTAAAGTCTCACCATTGATTAGTGTGGCTAAAAATGTGTTTTCAAAAGGAGAAAAGAGACAGATAAAAACATCATCAGATTTTGTATCCTTTAACTATGTTGGATCAAATCTAAAAAAACATGACGATGCTGTATCTTTGTATAGAGAAAGTGAGAGATAGATACTCTTACAGCAAATACTCATATTAAATCAAGTCATATAAATGCTGCTTTTCTTTACACTTCTGCAGAACAACAAGCCACTCTACTCATTTGAGGATAACTCGGATTACGTGTATGATGTCATGTGGTCTCCGACTCACCCTGCTCTGTTTGCTTGTGTGGACGGTGTGGGCCATCTCGACCTCTGGAACCTCAACAATGACACTGAGGTACTACGTTCCCACTGACTGCACACCTATTTAAAGAAGCTGCTTTCTGTGATCAATAGTTGTATCCTGTAAGAGAGCCACATTGAAATTTCCACTCCTTTGATTGGTATTTTACTGCGTTATGGTTTCAGGTCCCTACCGCCAGTATCACAGTGGATGGTAACCCAGCCCTCAACAGGGTCAGATGGGCTCAGTCTGGCAGAGAAATTGCTGTGGGAGACTCTGATGGACGAGTTCTTGTGTATGAAGTCGGAGAGGTGAGCAAGCAGGACTCCACTTTTTACCACTACATTTCTGATCGTAGTTTAAGTTTTAAATTCTAATGTTTCTTTGAATTTTAAGCACTTATTTGTGTTATTGGAGATATGAGTCAGCCCCTTACCTGCTGAAATTTCTACTTCAGCAATCAGCGATTAATTGCACAAAATACTGTGGGCAGTTCACCTTTTAATCACCTTTTTAATGAGCCTCTGCTGAAGTTAACTGTGTGAAAATCCTCCAGTGTTCCCTTATGGATGGATGGTTATTTAGGCATTAACCATAAGCTTATAAAGTAGAGCAGGTGATTTATGGTTGCTGTGAAAATACCTGTGATCGCTACCTTTGCTGAAGGCTGTTTGAAATTCAAGTCATGCCTGTGTTTCACCCTTCCCCCCAACCCCCTCCCCCCAGCAAATTGCGGTTCCACGAAACGACGAGTGGACCCGTTTTGTTCGCACGCTGGCAGAGATCAACGAGAACAGGGATGATGCAGAGGAGCTGGCAGCTCAGCGCCTGGCTGCCTGATCTAGTCGCTTCAGATGTGATGCTTTAGGGACCAGTGGTGTGCTTGTTAATATCAGCCCTGTTCTGATGGAAGGAAAAGATGTTTGATCAGAAAGCAGTATGGACATCTTTCTCTGCAAACACTTGATTTCTCACACCTTCATATTTGCCTTCTCAGTTAGCTGGATCGTCAACAGTCTTCCTTGGAAAAACACAAAGCGACAGGGCTATCAACTTCAGACACTAACATGAAGCCATATTCACAAACGCAAAACGGTCGTCCTTTCTCTAACCAGTTGCCTTAAACTTTCATTTTAAACTCGATTGTAAAATCCTATCTGTCTTTATTTTGGGCATGTTAACATGAGCCTTAATTTTTCAGTGAAGTTCTTCAAGCCAAATAAACATTCAACTCCACGTATTCATCTTCAATCAATGAACGACATTCACAGCTGCGCTCCACTTCCACACAAGTTGTAGTAAAGCAATCACATCTTTACATAACCAGGAATGTAAACATCTCATAACTGTAGCCCATGTTGCCAATCTCTGTTCCCTCAGACTTGATGACCTAAATCTCCCTTTGTTTGTAAGATACTGAAATGTCCTAAATCCAGATGTCTTTGTACTTCTATATTGTTCTATAATGACTAGTTTCCACTCAATCAGTGCAGCTGGTTAGATTTGAAATAGTAAGAACATCCTCCATGCCTAAGAAGATGATCGTTTTATGCTGTAACTACTCAGTGATTTCCAGATCTGTAAATGTATGTTTATAAGATCTGAATAGGGAATGTTTGTTTCCTCAAGAATCTCAAAGCTTGGTGTCAAATTTGAGAATGTACTTTTCACACGTTAGAAACAAACAGTTTGAAATGATTTATTTCAATAAAATACAATAAATACATTTAAATTATTTCCCAAGACCCTGGTCTCATGATTTCAAAATAAACACTTTGAAAACATCTGTACATCCTCGTGTCTCTGAAATATAACTGACACATGCAAACCAAAGCTATCGCTCACCGTAAAAACGCAGTGACAATCCTTTGTAATGCCATAATGTCCCTCTATAGAGAAGTACAATATGTACAATTAAGATGTGCAAGCTATGCAAAGGAAACGCAAAAAAAAACTATACTCATGCAGCATTCAAAATAAGACAACCACTCAAATGCATGTAATTGAAACGTGGTTCAATAAAGCCATTTGGAGGAAAGATAATGACCGGAGGAGCATGCAGCCCTCACAGTCATAATAAGTGATGGTTTATGAGGTTTGTGGCTCTTTTGTTGATTCCGCTGGTTTGATTTTCACCTCTCCAAGTGGCTTGAACTTAGGGAGGTGCAGACCAAACTTGCTTTCCACGCCAGCAAAGGTTGCAGCAGCCAAACGGTAGCCGCCCACATGGTCTGCAGTCACAGAGGGAAGGTCCTTGATCACGGGTTTGTGAGTGGGCTCGGAGCCAACAGGACGACTGAGGAGAAAGTCAGATTAGGGTGAGACGCACTTCATGAAATTAATAAGCAGCACAGACTTGTGCAAACAGGGTTAAAGTACTTACTGTCCTCCAAAGTCAACATAGAACCATCTCTGCAGCAGTTCATAGGTTACCAGGGTTACACCAAACTGTGGCGACGATCTGAAGACGCGAGCTAATGGAAGATAGTTTGAAAATTACAACATGGGATTTAATATTTCTCCAGTGGCTTCCAGGCAATTACAGCCACCACAGTGAGCCTCATTTCCCAGTCATGAAACCACTTATGGGAGAGTGAGCGTGTGTGTGTGTGTGTGTGTGTGCATTTACCTCCTGCGCCCTTCCAAAATGCCTTAAAACCTTCCTCCTTAAGGATCTTCCGGAAACAGTCGACGACTCCACTGTATGTCGTTTGGCCTGCTCGGGCCGCCACCTGGAGCCTGGTCTTGATGACATCAGCAGGGGTCACCAATGATGCCGCCGGTACACCTTACGATATGTTTCACAACAGATATAATGAAGCGCTTTCACTATGCACAGATGTTGTTACATTCTGACATCCCTGCTGCAGCTTCATGCAGGGCTTGAAATGGGTATCGCCTTATAGCACAATATGACAAAAGAACTGCATATACAGCCCGGGCTATTGTGAGATTCATTGGGTGGAGAGATCATGAACGTGGGAGGAAACCAAAATACATTTCTTGGAGTAGAAAATCGGGACGCATCCTGCAAGAAAAACACATGTTGCTTTTTGAACGTCTAGAGACCCCCAGCTTTTCCAGATGTTTGTTACCTGCAATCGCTCCAGCAGTGAGCAGCTGCAGTGCCCCCAGCCTTCCTTCATCATCTGTCATCTTCGCCTTGGTGTGGGCATAAACGGGGAAGTAGATGGCGGAGAAGGGGATGTCACGCAAGAAGCACGCTTTTGCTCCCTACCAGAAGAACATGAAAAGATCATTTTAGACATGTGGACATCACGACTGGGCCGCTAAAGGCAGTGGTTGAGGGGGTTTATCTTGACGATTTAGTGGCCTGGGAGCTGTCTTGTTTAACCAATGGGAGGTTTTAGTGTTGATGATGGAGCCAAAGAGCCCCAGGCAGAGCTGCAGCGCAGGGCCTCTAGAGAGAAATTCATCACACACACATACAGAGCAACGCCATGGACTCTGGTGTGCTGGCTGCTTCTGCAAAGAGGAAGTCTTTTTTTTTTTCTTCCTTTTTTTTAATAAGCCACACACTATCTGCTACTCATTAAAATATGGACTATGAAGCCATGACTGGAGCTGTAAGTAAACCCACAAGGATCTGGAAAGCAGCAGTAGCAAAGCATAATCCCTCACTAATTTGCTGTTGGTTGTTGGCCACAGTTCCTTTCGCATGTTCAACACTGTTTTGGAAAATTGCAAACAGTCAGCAAAAGTGCTGTGTGATCTTCAGATTTCAGATTCTGATCCGAGTTATGCCTGCGTACATCCAAATGTTTGTAGAAATACAGTATTATTTCTTCCGTGCATCATTAAAGTGTTTAAAGAAAGTACATTTACTCAAGTACCATACTTTTTTAAATGCTTTTACAAGTGAACCATCATTATTAATACACCAAAAATGTAACACTTTTGGGGCCATTCTGCATAGGCCACTTAGACTTTTAACACTTGAGTACATCATGCTAATACATTTATATATAATTTACACTTATAAATGGAGACTGTTACATTGTGGTCTTTTTGTGATTACTTAAAAGTAGAGCCTCAAATGAGTTGTCAATTAATCAATGAGTCTGTTGTAAAGAAAAATAATCTGTAACTATTTGTAATTGTTTCAGTAATTTTTCAAGCAAATGTGCTAAAATTATCTTGTTCCAGCTTCTTAATTGTGAGTATTTACAGCTGCTCTTTCTCTTCTGTGATAGTAAACTCAACCTTTGAGTTTTGGACTGCTGGTTGGACAAAAGTCACCTTAGGTTTTAAGAAACCATTTAAGAGCACACAATTAATTGAGAAAAGAATTGGTGGATTATTTGATTGATCTGAAAACTTTTCCCACCAAACTTCTTCCACTGTTCCGCGATATACACCAAAGTGAACAATAAATAAACTCCTCATGTTGTTAGAATTGTATCTCAGCAACATTAGAGCGTTTTTCCCTGCCCTTGTGTGACGGTTATCAAAAGGTGGATGCTGCAGACGTCATGGTGCTACAGAGGTGATGACCTACCTTGTAGAGGCCAAAGAAGCCCAGGTCTCTCACAACATTCAGGGCACTGACCCTGGGGCCTGTGGTGATCTCTCCGGCCACCTGCAGACGGATCTTAACGATCTCCAGAGGATTGGTGAAAATCACCTGGGAACC
Organism: Scomber scombrus; assembly: GCF_963691925.1. Taxonomy (NCBI): domain Eukaryota; kingdom Metazoa; phylum Chordata; class Actinopteri; order Scombriformes; family Scombridae; genus Scomber; species Scomber scombrus. Next base: position 15,842,183 of record NC_084982.1, read on the forward strand.
TCCAGCCTGTAGGATTCAAGACGACAAAAAACTAAAACAACAGCTGATTAGCAGTATACATGTAGCTGTTTGCAGTCAGAGGCATAGAGCTGGGTGTCTAAGTGCATTTTTTTTTAATTAAGTGAGGTCACACATCTTAGGCGGAGACTTTGGTTTAAGTTAATTATGTGTAAGCATTTCTCCCTTGCAGCACTTTTCAAATTATCTCAGTAAACTTCAGCACAAAAGATACTCTTTATCCCTGATCTGATCTCACATTGTCAGAGAATGGCCTTGGCAGGCGGAGGAAAAAGCAGGCATTGATAGAGGAACAACTGGGGTCAGGTCAGAACAGGCGTAGGGTGAGGAGAAGCCCTGGCTCATGGCTGGGAGACGATGACCCTGGCACCAGCCCTCTGCCCCCTCACTTCCCCTGAGGCACCTCCTGTGGCAGGGTGAGCGGCCCAGCCTGGCCCTCGCCCCGCACACTTCCCCAATTCACCCTCATTCCCAGGGGAGAGCTCTGAATCACCCGGATGGCTCAGGGTCCAGGCAAGCAATGCCCCCGAGGCACAGCACCCTCTGACTCAGGCACATTTATCACCCTCCCCAAATCTAATCAGGCCCCAGGATGGCTGCTGGTGACATTCAGGGCAGGGGTCTTATCTGTAAACATCCGAGCAAAGGTCTAAAAAAAGCTCAGGAACATTTAGTCAATTTCAAAGAGATGGGGGAAATATCCGCCTCTCTGAAGATGGATGCACTCGTCCCGTCTCTTTTATCTTCTTCAGTTCTCTCTGATGGGGGCGATAATTAAACAGGCTTTCATAAAACAACATGAGGATGTGGTCCACTTCATATAAAGCACTCACTCAATGAATAATTCTCACTGAAGGAAGGCCATAGATGGGATGCGTCCTTTACACATCCAACAGTTAACAGTTGGAAACATCCTCTTGGAGGGACCTGTACTGTGTCCGTGGGCCTGCAGCTGACCGAGCCTGCAGGTATGTACCACACTGTCAAACTCAATCACAATGAGCTAGACCCAGCTTCATCCAGGACCCTCCAGGGCCTCCTCCTCCAATTACATTCTGACAGGGGTCGTGACCCCGCTCTTCTGCGAGCAACCTGCGGGCTCTGCTGCATGGCCTGCCTGTTTCACTTCACCACAACCAAACCAGTGGAGAGGCAGAGTGAAGGAATTAAAAGTTGCAGAAAATGAACCCAGATTTTTAAAAAACACAAAAAAACACAAAGCCCATTTCTCACGTTGCTCATTTTAGAGGATTTACGGACAAAGGTTTTATATTCAGGCAACCCATGTAAAATGGTGATTGGCGAGATGACAGAAGAAGTTGAGAAATTATGATCTCCCACAAACACTAAATAACTCAAGATTTACTGAAGGAAATTTAAAATGAGAAGCATATGCTGATAAACTGAACCGGATGGAACTCGAATGGAACTAAATTACCCCAATTAATCAGAATATCAATTTTAGAATTTCACCAAATTATAGATCAAGTAAATTAGTTAGGTTCCTCCGCACCATACACTCACCATGTACTTTATTGCAATCCAAGACAAGAGCTCTGCCATGAATTATACTTTTACGAAGCAATTTTCAGTGTGCGATGAAATCCAAGTGTCAAAAAGGTGATAATTCTACTTTATGGGCATTATTAAGGCTGTAGTAATTGGTAGTGGTGAACTAGAGTGAATTAAATTGAAATGTGTTATTATCTTTTGCCACCTCCATATATGTTAATGGGCTGGACAAAATATTAGGAACACTTCTTAATTTATTATATTACATAGTTTATATACTGTACATAGTCTTTGTTTTTTGCCTGTTCTGAAATAGCAGTCTAAACCTTAAGGTAGATGAGTATTTTTATATAAAAATAATCAAACATTCAAACAACAGTGTGTGACGGCAGGAGCATACTTTACAATTTTAAAATGCTTTCATGTAATTTGATTTCTGTTGTATTTACTAATTAGCAACATTCATCCATCTTATTAGTGACCAAGCAAGCAATTTAATTAACCACCTCATGAGAAGCCAAACTGGATCTCATGAGTATTTAAATTGGAAAATAACCAAATGTACAAAATAGTTTAAAGTCTTTCCCCACATTAATTACTTTCTATCATGCATATCCTCTAGCTGTTCCTTCCTTTGTTTTTTCAGCTCATCTACATCTACTGCATTATGATCACTAAGGTAATGCTTACACATCCACCAGCAAGAATCTCTGCAAACAGTGGGATGGTATCATCATCGCGGGTGAACTTGTCTCTGACAAAATCATTCATCTGGAAAAAAAAAGGGAAGAAGACATCAAGAAAAAAAGGCAGATGAGACACAATCCCAATCTTGATAGCAGGGCATTAATGTTAACTTGTGGTTGCAGTCACATCTTGATTGTGAAGGGTGCGTTGCCTCTGCGCACTATGCATGGTTTTCATTCGCAGTGAATCACTCAAAGCAACTTTTTGAACACTCTAAGCCACACAGTGGAATGACTTGCCGTGAGTTTGATAGCTTTCTCCGGGGCAACGCCGATGAGCTGCGGGAGGAGACCTGCAAAATATTATTCATAGATACCATTAGAATACCTGACAGAGAGAGAGATAAAGTCTGGCTTGAAATGAATGCACATTTTTTTATCTTTGTTGAATGAATACATCCACTGACAGCTAGAACAATGTAAGCTGCAGGGTTCTTGTGCACGTAAAACAAACCCATAAATATTTACAGATGTGGCTGATACATCTGATACACCAAAAACACAAAGGGTCCCATTCAAAATGAACAAAAGTCTAAAATATGACACTGCTGGTGCATATGGGATCAGCACTGTAGAGGCCTGATCCCACTGTTGGTGGGGAACAGAGAGAGAGCTGTGTGGTCACGGACAAGATCGGGAGGGGGGAGGCTGGGTGCTACGGTGGCGATAACCGCCATACTGTTTCACCGTCTGTCCTTCATCAAGCCAGATAAACTTCTGAAGGAGCTGCTGAGTGACTGCTGCTGGTATGCGGCCAGAAAACAGCCGAGCGTGTCTGTCTCTGAGTCAATCACCCTCTTATCATGTGCAAGAGAGGAGGAGGGGGGGGCACAGTGAGGCAGATCAGAGCAACAAAGAGCTGCAGTGGTGGAGGTAGCAGTAGATGGCAGTCTTGACTTCCTTCATATGAACAGCCTGAGGGTTGAAGTGTTGTATATCAGCCCTTCAGCACTATTATCACCACCCGGGTAGAGCTAGATCAGACACTGCTACTACATGAATTCTGCTGGTCAGTCTCCTCTGGGAGCTCTCCCTGGTATTGAGATAATGAAAATGCGACCCCTGGGTGTTGCTTTATTCACTGTTGAACAAGGAGGGCAAAGGTTTCTGGTATCAATTAGCAAACCATGCTGCTGACATTAGCACACTGACACATCCTGATGCGTTCCCATCAGACAATTTGTTTTGCACATGTTTGCCCGCACACTGATTTAAGACCTTTTTCTTCACATCCTATAAAATCTGCGATGGATTACCTCTGTAAAATCCGAAGAAGCCCTCGTAACGGAGCACTTTCTTTGCGCAGTCGAAGCTGTTCTTGTACATCAGCTCTCCTACAAAGGAGCCTGTGGAGCGCTGGTTCTGCATGCGTGTCTTCACCAGGTCAATGGGGTACACAGCCGTGGCGCCAGTGGCTACAAAACAAAAACACATTAGTCACTGATTGAAATCTTTGTGCTGTATTTCTAAAACATTTTCCAGAATTTTGAGCATCTGACCAAATTATTACATGCAATAAATACAAATATATTAGTTTGTATAGTTTTCACAGACACACATTTGAAACTTTAAAATAGATTGGGGCTGAAACCCATCACTATGTCATTAATTAATTGTTTTGTCTATACAATGTCAGAAAACAAGGTACAATGATACATTATGTTTTTCCAGAGCCCAAGGTGGGATCTAATCCCTTGTTTAATCCAACCATCATTCCAAAAGTCATATATGGCAAAAAAACAGAAAATTCTTATGTTTTATAAACTCAAATCAGCCACCGGCAATTATGCATAAAAAATAATTGACACTATAAATAGATTATCAAAATAGTTGATTGATTTTCTATCACTGGACTTTAATATCTTGATGCATATAGGCCACCTTGTCACAGTCATTCCCTCGTTATTACCTTTTTACAGCTGAGCAATATAATAAATAGTAATTCAGTAGATATGTTTGGAGGGGGCCGTGTAATGATCCCTGAGAAATAAACAGAGCTGTGTAAATAAAAACAAAAAGTTACTATGCTCAGAATAGAAAGTTTGATAAACATGTGAAAACAGTTATGTAGGACATATTTTTGGGAGGGGGGGTTGATGCTGCACAAAGTTTCACCAAATCCTGCTCTCAGCTATGCTTGCCATGTCTTGTCTGACATCAAAGTCGGCTGCAGTGACTCTGCTCTCAGACGAGCAAAAAGCTTGGTCAGCACAGACAGTGAGAAACAGCTCATTAACGCCACAAAGACATGGCAGTCTCACGATTTATATCTTTCTAACCCTGCCTGAAATAGCCAGAGGTGAATGAGAATTGTTAAGACTTGGGGAGAGCACACACACACACACACACACACACACACACACACACACAGACAGAGTCAGGCCGTTATGTCGGAGGTTCCTTGTATCAGTTCCTTCCAGCGTAATTAGACGGAGATTCCAGAGAGTGCGGTTCCGGAAGATTTGTGTCATTCCAAAGCTCTGGCTCTAACGACAGCCTGGAGCCACCAGTGGCACGGCAGCACAATGCTGGAGCCTCATATCACAACCCCTCTCCATGCAACACAATGGCCAGCCCCAGGGCCTCAGTACGCCAGTCTGGCCGGCTAAAGTTACCCCTCAGCAGGTCGGGGGCTCTGCAGCAGACATGTCACTCACCTCCAGCGATTGCGCCCAGAGCAAACCTATAGCCAGACTCTGCAGCCTGGAGATAGATGGGCCGAGACGCTTCGTGATGGTGCTATATGGGAGAAAAAGACACCGGTGGTCAAATGAATCTGGAGAAAGATAGGGGATCAGAACGCTAACCATGAATCGGCTGGCTATTAAACTATAGTGAACCAGATACATTGTGGAAAGAAAAATGCTGTGGAGTACTCAGCAGCGGAATAAGGCGATGGTATGTGGACATGTCATGGTATAACGTCTAATTCATCATCAGGCAGTATTAAATGTCACAGGCAGACCAGCTCTACAGTAAATGACTATGTGAACCTGTAGCCGAGTTTTCCACAGATGCTACATGTGGGAGGCTAAAAACTTTTATTCGTACAACAAAGTATAATTTCTCTCTTATCTACTTGATCTCTGCATTGGTGTTTGATGTTGAAAGCGGAGCCCCTTTGTTTTCACTGTGGTGAAGGGGAACAGATTAGCCCCACAAGCCTTTTCCATGTACAGATAAGTATCTACATGAATATTACACAGTCCGAGTGAGACGCTGTTAAAGTATGTGTGTGTGTGTGTGTGTGTGTGTGTGTGTGTGTGTGTGTGTGTGTGTGTGTGTGTGTGTGTGTGTGTGTGTGTGTGTGTGTGTGTGCAGGTTCGAGGCGGTGAGTAACTTCTCCCAGACCAGACGAGAAAGGAGTAGAGCAGATCACTCTTTTCCTCTTCCCAGATACATCCACTGAGGGTTGCATGCTAACAAGATCAAGGTCTTGATCAAAGGGTTTAAACAATTAGCCTACTTCCACTAAGGGCAGGCCTGAGAATTGCAGCATCCCCCCCAAAGGAATCAAATTCCAGACCTCTGAGCAGAAGTCCCAGGAGCACGAGTGGCCTGAAAGTTCTGACCACAGCCTGATATAGAGATGTGTGATCCGGTGGAGGCAGGAACTATTTTGTTCTCCCACATCCACCTTGACTCCCACTCCCCTCCTGCCATTAGCAGACTTTGCTAAAGGCTTCTCAAACTCCTCAAGACCCACACTGATAAAAGCCTCTTATTAGCTTCTCAGATGTGTGATTGCAGCTGATGTGTATGTGCAACTATACTGAATAAAATGGTGAGAGCCTTTCATGGAGAGGTGCAACGCAACAATCCATTCCTCTTCTATAACTATAATTGGTGTACTTTTATCTGGGAGTTTAAGTAATGCACTTCACAAGGGGAGAAAAACATGGGCACTCTGCTAATTCAGTCGCTGAACATTCTCCCTTTTTTGGGGGGCTCCTTTCTGAGAAGGAAGCAGAGTGAGAAGAGGAAGAGGCTTTGATAAAAGGAAGAAAGGATGTGAGGTGTATTAGAGGAGTCAATCAGGATACCTGTTTCTGGGCCTCAGCTAGGTGGTACGGCATGTTTCCTTCTTCCAGCGGGGCTATCCTCTCGATGTCTACGTGGTTCAGTCGCCTTAACACACAGCAGCAGGGGAGGCAGGGAGTTAGGCCAGGAAAAAAGCACAGCCCTGCATCTATTGCGAGCAGCAGCCAGTGATGTAAGATTTTCCACAGACTTTTTACTGGCACATAACTTGAAGTTACTGCAACTTTAATTTAAGCTCATATAAACAACAGACAAACAAAGCTGGATGGATGCCTGTGGCCGAACAAGTAAATGAAAGTGTTTTCTTACAAAATGTTAGAGACTCAAATATTCCCCACTGGCCTGACGCATCATAAAGCCTGTATCCATGTTTTATGTTTGTCTTGTAAATCAGCCAGTGGAACCACTGTTGTTAAACTGAATGAGCAATAACTTCATCTTTACGACCAATAAACAGAGCTGTAACATATTTATTCCGCTCATGGTGGAATCAAAAATGACACGGTTTTATACAAATGTTTTGAGTACACTAAGTGGATTTGGGGAACAGCAGCACAACCTACCTGGGTGATCGCATGGACAAAACACACAGTGAAGCGTGATTTAAAACAGAGCTTACCCAGAGTGAGAGTGGAGACCAGCAAGTTGGTACAGGATGTCAATCTCCATTGGAGTGATTTGACCAAACTTATTAGCAGCGTGAACAAACTCCTCTGAAATGAAACAAAAAGAAGAGGAAACTCAATCATGCGGAGCCTCAATACATTAAAGTTAAACAGGGATCACCATATAATATAGCTGAGGGATTAGCCATGTCAGGTATATTCTACAGGAGGCCAGTATTAGTATTTGCAAATATGGTTCTTGCTCTAGTTTTATAGTAGATGCTTGCTGGTAAACAGGATATTTTAGGAGATTACAGAAATACATTTAAAATCATTACGTTACTTTTTCATTCATGCTGCCTCTCAGCAGCACCCTGTGTCACTCTCTTATGTGTGCTTTATATTCAGTTCTTTATGGTTTCCTGCTGAGAAGCTCCATTACCATCAGGTGGTCTTTCTCAAAGGAAAACCTAATGGTAGCTGTGGAAGGAGGGAAAAGACTTATTTATTCACTTCCCCCACAGAGACCTTCCTGCCAGGTCCAAGGACTGCAACCTTCAGTTGCAAGCCTGTTTCTGTGATCTCCAGCACTGCAATGACACCACTTTTCTGTGACTGGCATGTGAGTGTTTGCTTTATACTTTAAACTCACCCATCTGATACGTGTGGTAATGTAAATAGCAAGAATAATTTGCAAATACTATTCGCCCAAGGTATTGTATAAAGGAGGAAAATAATGGAGGGGCAGTAGAGGAACTACAGTTTACATTTCAGTGGGAAACACACTTAGGAGCAGATGTGACTGATCAATTACTCAGATCTACATGTAGGGTGATGATCTGATTACCAGGTTAAATATTCTCATTTAACTTTATATTTTAGTGCTACAGTAAATGTTCCCTGTGTGGCCACTCACACCACTCTGTCAAGAAAGTTGAAATATGATTGCACAGCTACATTACATATCTCATATGACTGATTTCAGTGATGTCAGGTGGATCGTGCTCAGGAGTACCTTTGGTAACAAGCGTCGCTTTGTGTGTGCCAGCGAGGGTGCTGTAAACCTTGCGGACCAGCTCCATGTTGTTGAGGAGGGCGTTGAAGGCATTGAAGTAGGAGAAGCTCACCATGTGGGAGGTGGTGCCTCCTGCAGCCTAGAGAAAGATCCAGAGTGTGTTATTCCACCTGTGTAGGAGGACTATGGCTAGATTATATTATGTTTTCTTAAATCTTCTTCAACCTACTAAATTTCTGCAGTGCAAAAATACTACTACTAACATGGGTGTCCAAGCTAACACTCACTGGATTGTTTCAAATCTTTAACAACTGGTGTAAAACGTTTTCCACAACTCACTGAAACCAGGTTTTCCTCCACAAATGGAGTCAGCATGTGGTGCCTGATGGTGGCCATGATGTCACTGAAGTCCAAGGCAGTGATGGTGCCACTCTTACTTTTGTCTTTTTGTGCAAAAGCCTGGCGGGCATGCTCCAACTGCAGCTCCTGCAGCAACAAAGAGAGATAGAGAGTGAGAGATCATATTGTTAGCTGACAAAAGTAACAAAGGGTGGGTCCCTGTGATGAGGAGCATCAAGTCAGTGATGAAATGGAAATTTGGAGGAACAAAGTAAAATAATATCAGTGTTGGACAGATGTGAAAGTCATCAGATATGACGGTATCAGACGCTGAATTTTGTAATCACCACTGTCTCTCTGGAGACTAATGCAAACCATGTCCTGAGAAGTCTGATCCCGGTGCTGAGCAGAGCGGTTTAAGTGAGACGACCAGCAGGTGTGTCCGCAGGAAAATGATTCAATATGACAACCATGCAATCAGTAAGGGATGCAGGGGGAGGCTGACCCCGGGTCAATGTCTGCTGTCAAAGCTCATCGCATATAACCAGAGGATCAGAGAGCAACGTTACTGCAACACTCAGCTGTTACTTCCTCTTTACACTCTGCTTCTGATAACCTAATCAGCGGATTTGTTGGTGAAGATTAATTCTCACAATGTTTGCTGATTATATTGTTAAAAACTCAAGATGATATGATGCCTCACAAAACATTACACTTAACAAAGTTTAGGATTGCTAAACTACTCGCTGAAGTTTCAAATCTAGCCAAATACTGCAACAACCACAAGGTGGCAGAGCCAAGACGGTTTGAATGACAAACAATAGACTTGTACTTTGTTCTTTAAGTAATACTCAATGTTCTTGGACATGACAGAAAAGCAAACAATAATAATGATAAATGTAGACGAAAACCTGCGCAAACAGGGGTCTTTGGTGTAGCGGTGGAAAGCCCCAGTCAAGTGTGATAAACCACAAAGTGCTCTGAGGGATCCCACACTGCACTGGAGCCGGAGCCCAGCCGCTCTGACTCTCGGACCACCCAGCTTCTGTCTAACACCACAGGTCTTGACTCCAAACCAGGTTTCTCTTTCTGACCGTACTGCTGCTGCTGATTTAACAGCACAGAAGTCTCAGTAGGTCTACACTTCAGCTTTAACCTTCACCACAGGATGAAGGTGATCATTATGAAGGGTTTCACTTTTACTAACACACATATACTTTCTTAAGTGTTGAGGAAAAAATACATGTACTGTTTGTCCTGTCAATATATTCTGAAGCCCCTTTATACAAGTGTTTTCTTTCGGTTAGTGGTTATCTGTGCCTTTAATTAGGAGCTGATAAGTTGAGTTAAAATATATTTAAAAAAATGTAAACTGTACTGTGCTATCGTGATGTACAGGCTCCATAATACCCTGTCTTGATATTGGGGGTTTGGGTTAGGGATTGGGATTTGTTTTCATGTCTGATCTTGTTTCAGTTCCAGGTATGTTTTTAATACAAGCTGTAGAATGCAGCTTTAACACAATCATTCATCATTTTGGGAAATACACTTTGCTTTCTTCCCAGGAGAGCATAAAAGAAGATTGATACCACTCTCATATATTTCTGTTAAATATGAACCTACAGCCAGGAGATGGGTGGCTTAGCTTGGCATAAAGATGCTACACAGATGTGCACACATGTGGGGAGAAATTGTGAACATTTCCTGTAGCTTTCATCTTTTCTTAAACGCAACACCTTCATCAATCTGTATCATCTTCCTCTTTCATCTGAATCTCCTCTTCCTCCTCTCAGTCCACGCTGTCAATGCGTGCAACTACCTAAATATAACACAGTGAATTGTCATACATGTGTTGAGTTCAACATACATATTAAAATAGAGTAGCAGTATTATTTGATTATTTATTGTGTTATGAGTGAGTCCCATTATGCGATACACAAAACATTTTTTATCATGACATTGCATGAATACCTGAATGTTTCTCACTCATATTGATTTTGTCTCTCTCAGTATTCACTGACAGCATCCCAGACAGTTGCACATCTTTACTGAGAGATCTATAGATTTTGGCACAATAGTGCAGCGCTATTTGCCCATTTAGACTAAGAAAAACTCACTTTCATTCACATAACCAACAACCAAAAAAAGTTCAGCCTGTGTTAAAAGTTATAGAGAACAGAACCTTTAGGATCTCAATAGTTGATGCAGCAGAGCCTGAGAGTGATATTGATCTTCTTACTTGGCATCTCTGTTTCCCAAAATGGTGAACTATTCCTTTAATTGTGAATATTGTTTTTATCATGCAGCTCATCAGATCCAAAATAAAACTCAAAAATAAAATGTATACCTGCAAAAACTGGGTGAACTCTGTGTAGCTGAGGCGCCTGTTTCTTTCATAGCCGAAGTGTAGTCTGATGAACTCACAGTCCCAGTTGAAGGGTATGTGGTGATGAACTGTCGTCTGGCTGAAGATGTCACGTACATTCTCTGGAAGAGTGAGACGTGAGTCAGCGACATGAAGAGACAGAGGGAAAAACATGCAAGATGCAATTGTAACCTCTGCATCTCGTCCTCACTCTATCCTTGTTAAAGTAGGGGAAAGAGTCCATTTGGACTGCAAGGCTGAATAGGCTGTTTGACAGTCCCACTCCTTTTTACATTTGGAGGGTTTTCAGTCCATCTAGGACATTTTTTGTGTAACCACTGCTCTCAATTTCAGTCGCCTTTATGGAGACGCATTGCACAGAAAGAGTATAGCAGCAGCTCCTTTGTAAAACTCTGCATCTCTTGGTTTATGACATGCTACATTCATTCCTACTCTTGTCAGATGGAGATGGTTATAAGCTTGGACAGTTTGCTTGCTTTACTGCCCTGAGATGAGACCTTAAGAATACAAGCTGCTGGCATGTATAATACTCTATAGGCTCCAGAAGCCAAGAAAAGAGAATCATGGCTACTTGTAAATTCATTGACTACACATGCTTGAGGAAGAATAGCACCCAAGACCCATAATTTGCACTCAAACTTATACACACCCTGAGTCCCCCCTCTCAGTAACGGTAATAGTTTTAGGGCTATACAATCATCAGAGTTTTCCATTACTCATCCATGAAAACCACAACAAAATTACCCACATCAAGTCAGCATCTTTAATCAAATATATTTATTCTAATATTGTGTTGTTTAAACCATGGGTGTAGATTTAGGTATGGATGGTAGGGACATGATCACTACCAATATCAAGGTGCTGCTGGATTGTCCCTGTCAATATTTTTACTGATATCAAATAATCTAACCGGTTTAACACCACATAACGTTAACAGTATCTCTGCAGAGTTGCCAGGTTTGTGTGTTTTCTGCAAAAAAAAGTGCACTATTATGATAAAGAGTAAAAGAGTAGGATATGGGAAATACTCGACCTGATGATCTTGCAACCCTCAATTTCAAGCTGTATGCATTGTCAACAAGCAGCAGCAGCAGTGTCGGTGAGGTGGAATATCCAAACATCACAGAATTGAAAACAACTTCACTGTACAAAACTGAGATCATTTGATATTATATTTAATATCAGATGTTAGGAGTGATTATCTAATTTGTAATTGTTGCTCAGATATGCTGTTTAATTGAACAACTTACTTTATTAGTATGGTTAAAATTAAGACGTCTGGTTCTTTTTCAAACAGGAGCCGAAGTGTCAGTAACAGCTGAGCTTAGTTAATAAGAATGTTCTGTAATCAATCCAAACATTCATCTTTAAAATTAGTGGCAGAAATATTTAGCATTTAATGCCATGTCTCCCCTTTTTCATGAGTGAATTATTGCATATGCGTCATTAATACATGACCATTATTTATAAGCTATATTAGCCACAGCTTGTCCAACTGATATGTCCAAGGGATCGTTTCATCATGACAATCCTGTCAGAAGCAGCCTGAGCAGCAGAGACGCTCAGGTGAGACGAAGCCTCTCAGGTGAGCTCTAACATCACAGTGAAAGATCTAGCCATATGTTCAGTAGCTGAATGAAAACAATACAAATAGACATTTCTGAGCTGATTTAAGGTTGCAGGCATCACTGTATCTCTGACATGAAACTCTTCAGTTTTGTCACCCAAATCCACAAACTGAAAGAAGGAGAGAATCTCAGGTGAGGATTAAAAACCTTACAGCAGCACATTGCCTACAAGTTTCCATAAATTTACTGTGGCAGTCTGTGATATGGGGCGGCACAGTGGTGCAGTGGTAGCACTGTCACCTTACAGCAAGAGGGTTGGGGCCCTTCTGTGTGGAGTTTGCATGTTCTCCTCTTGCCTGTGTGGGTTCTCTCTAGGTACTCCGGCTTCTTCCCACAGACCAAAAACATGCAGTTATGGTTAATTGGTCACTCTAAATTTCCCATAGGTGTGAATGCGTGTGTGAATGGTTGTCTGTCTACTCTATGTTATTCCTGTGATGGACTGGCGACATGACCAGGATGTACCCTGCCTCTCGCCCAATGACAGCTGGGATTGGCTCCAGCCCTCCCGCAACCCTCTAGAGGATTAGCAGTATGGAAAATGAATGAATGATTCTATGATATGTTATTGTTAAATATTAATGTTGGTCTCAGATTTATAGTTGAGTAGTATATCAATTAAATAAAACGTAAAAATCAGGGGGAAAAGTTGTGATCAAAGTCTAGTTTCAGGCAAGTCAGTAAATGCAAATTCAGTCAACATTATGCAGTCAGGCGCTTTATGTGTATGTGTGAGCGCACATGTGCCTATGAAAGAGAAAAGAGTGATAGAGAGCAGGTAAACCCACAATTATTTTGGCTGTTTGTCAAAAAAATGTCCCTACCAAAGTTAAATCTAAACCTACACCCTTGGTTTAAGCTACAGTGTATGTAACATGATGCCAACATGAAGTGTACCCCCACACAGTTATCCACCATAAACCATGTACATACCGAATGAGATGTCCCCTGTGCCGGTCTTGTCAAACAACTGAAAGGCAACTACGAACAGGGCATCTGGTGCACATAGAACTGATTCAAAGGCCAGAAACTCCTGGAAAGAGATCAGTCTGTTTGGACAAGAAAGAAAGAGTTCTAGCTGAACAAAGGATATAAGTATGTTGGACAAAATTGCAAAAATCTACAACTACATCATAATCTATCCCACCAGCTGGACTGTACAGAGAAACACCCACTGATATTGATAAGAGTGCTGACCGATGTAAAGGACAGTGAACAAATGCAGTAATAAAAAAAAAAAATCCTATTTTTCAGCTGAGCTTCAAAGTTTAGTCTTGACTTTACAAAGAGCAGTTGATAAAACAATCAACCCTCAAGGTCCATTTAGCAGCAGTTCTTGAGCTTCCAATCACCTCACATGGTCTTCATCAGATAAGATGAAGTTGTCATGGAAATTGCAGCTGTTCACATTTCTGTTATTTTTGAGCACTTTAAGCTCTTTTCATCCATGTTGGCTTAAATGTTGAGCTTCAAAGTCCATTCTATTATATTTTATAATATATTATTATTAATTTTATAGATTTAATACAGTACATGTATTATTATTATTATGATTATTATTATTATGATTATTATTATTATTATTATTATTATTATTATTATTATTAACAATAAATTAGAATGAACTTTGAGGCTGAACTTTTAAGCTAACATGTACAAGGAGTCCTTAATGCGTTCAGAAAAAAAGAACATTTGAACAAATAAGGACCTTGAAGTGAAACTGTGAAAAAGTTTTTTCCCAACAGTTATTCAGCTGCTCATGAAACATATTGGCAGCCAAACTATTGCTCAACACTGTAATTATGAATATAAGTGCAGCTATGATCAGGTACTTAAATATATTCTGGCTTATTTTATTGTATTTTAAATCAGTTGTAAATGTAAAACTGACTGATTAGATATAAAGGTATAAAGACTAATAGATAAGATATATTGAATGGCTGATAAAGGTGGCTATTTACTCAGCAAACACTATTAATCATTAACAGTGTTTTTGGCACCTATTACACATGACTGTTGGTTTGCTTTGGGGTTTTTTGGGGTGATATGAATCAGTACATTTTATTATCCAAAATTCTTAAATAGAGAACAACATGTGGGGCATCATACACAGTAGATTTGGGCGTGAAAGTGGCCTTAATTGCTGCTATGATCGTGTGATATCCAGATGACTTGTTGACTTGAAAGTACCTTAAGACCCAGGTGAAACAGGAATACAAGGTTTGTCATAAATACACATAAAGGCTGAATTTAGCTGCTTTTAAATGGATAGAATTGAGAGGGGGAATAAGAAGTCAAATATTAGCCAAGCCCACATTTTACTGGTGCAATAAATGTACAAGAATTTGCTTTTGTGATATTAGCGCACAAATGTATCAACAGATTGTATAATGAAGTAATGTAAGTACATACAATTAACACAAAGCCATCCTCATTCAATGGCCGAAAAAAGGTCACTTAAATTCACAGTAATGTGCTGACATCATGTAATCTCTACGTTCCCATTTCCCCTGGCTCTTGTATAGCTTTCACGACAACCAACTATGAAAAGCAATACATACCAAATATATTTATATGGCAGCAGCCGCGTCCAACTACAGAAATGTCGCCACTACTGGTGAAATGTAAACACAATGGAAAAGTCATATTGTTCACCAAAAAAGGTTATAAAAAATAGGACGAACAGTATACAGAAAAAAACACCAAAAGGTGATTTCGAACCCAAAAAAAAGGTATTATCTTAAACTGGCTATAAGGATGTGTTGTGCCCTAAAATTAAAACAATAGTTGGGGAAATAGAGAGAAAAAGAGCTATAACCTTTATACATATATTAACATGCCTCAATATAACAGAGGACATCCACAGGAACATCATCACATGACTATAGGCACTCACCCATCTTTAGTGGTGTCAGCCACTCCAGCTATCAGCCCAACAGTTTTGGGATTATGTTGAGGCTGGTTGTGCAGACCCAGGTATCTCTGCACAAAGTCTTTGGGGGTCATGTAATTCTCTCCATCTTGCACCACACTGGCATACTGCAGAGGAGACAACGAGTATTGAGTACACGGAGGACATGTTTCACTACATGTCTGGTTTTAGATTAAGAATCTATAAGGCAGAATTTGATGTGGAGTACTGCTTACAATGATAAACAATGTGCAATAAATCAACAAGTCTGTTATTACTGTGGGTCTGTGAACTGGCATCTCTTCTCTTTGTGATAATAAGGTGTTTGTGTAGAGTTTTCTATACCGGCACAAATTATCCTCTGTTCACTGGTCCTTCACAGTATCTTAAATTAATGCAATGCTTTTCCACCATGACAAAAAGTATTAAAAAGCATTCTTTGACTTCATGTAGAGCAGAGATGCATGTCTCCTTGGACTGCTTATAACCATACATGTCTCATTATCAAATTAAAGAGATACTAAAATACACTTAAAAAATGCCAAATATCAGATACTCAACATGCAAACTAAACTGTGTGATGACCATAATTTAAAAGAGTTCTGTTTAGGTTTACTCAGGTGAAAAGTGTCTAACTATTGTACCTATATTTATCAGAGTAGTAGTATCACTGAGAGCAGTGCTCTCTTTTTCAAGAACATCCTGTTCACAGTTACACACTCACAGCTGGAGCCTGTCCAG
This sequence comes from Scomber scombrus, assembly GCF_963691925.1. NCBI lineage: Eukaryota > Metazoa > Chordata > Actinopteri > Scombriformes > Scombridae > Scomber > Scomber scombrus. The sequence goes on from NC_084982.1 coordinate 15,858,125, forward strand.
TAAAACAAGTGTGATCTGCTCAATGAGCAGGATCACTGAAGCCTTTGGGTAAGTGCTGCTCTTTCACTTTTCACATCTAGATTTATCTGCCAGTCTGAAGGCAGAGCCGACGACCTTCCGTAACTCTTAACCTTTAGGTCACCACTGTCAACTAACCTTCTATCATGGCATATATAATATTTATACATATTGTGATACAGTCTCAGGAACTTCAATTGAATACTAATGGATACAATAAGGAGCAATGTATATTTTTGGCTAATTTTGTGAATTAAAGAATTAAACACACTGATACAAAAATCCTGTGAGTCCAATATTACCATAAAGCAGTCCTGTGCATTGATTTGCAAAGGCCTAAAATTAGATATCAAAGATATCAAAGGGCTGCCTTGGTGTAAATGGTACAGACAAATCTCTGACAGGGAAACATACTCACATTCTCACATGATATATATCTACATATATATATATGCACAACCTTTACCTAATTTAAAGAGACAAAATGAATAGTACATAGCTGCAATATCTTAAGTAATAAACACCACCGTGCAAGTGTTGTGTTGAGACAGTGTTTCCCTTCACCTGAATGAAGCATGACATGCACAGCAAATGCAGAGCTATGCTTAACTAGAGATCTCAGTCGGGCTTTAAGACATACTGTAAGGTCATTTTTAGAGCCTGGGTTGGATTTCAAGTTGGAACAGAGATAGCTCTGGAAGCACAAGCACTGCATGAACTGGCAACAGAAAGGCCATACTCGCAGGGCTGAGCCAAGCTGGGATAGGGAGAGCATGTGATGAACAGAGGAAGAGTGTGGGAGGGGACATTCATGCCAAGTATTTTCAGGGCTACAATTTAATGCACTCTGCTGAATTAATGTTTTAAGTGAAAATATTAATTCCAAGCAATTTATTGCCACATTTCTCCATCACATGATTGTGTATCCATTCACCCTCACAGTAGGCCTCAAGTAGTTCTTAATTAAATTATACAGGCAGTCAGAATGAGCTTCCAGTAATTAGCCTAACTCTTCCACCTGAATATGCATAAAAAATGACGCAGTCCTCTTATGGCAGAGAGATGTAGAGGAACTATAGAGCAACTCAAGTTTATACCTCAAACAAGACGTGTGGTGGGTAAACAAACATACACCACTATAGCCAGAGATTTAATGCTTTGAAGGGTGGTGGACAGGGTGTCATGAGAACAAATTCAATGACATGCTGGAGATCAAAACACACACACACACACACACACACACACACACACACACACACACACACACACACACACACACACACATTGACAAACAGACATATATATGAAGTCAAGGCGAGGGGAAATTCTCTGTTGAAGCAGATCCAAAATTAGTCAAAGCATTTGTGTGACCTTTACTCAACTATGTACCCCAATGGACACCAGAACACTACACACAGACGTTTAGTGGACTTGTTATACACAGTTTCTGTGTGTTGCCATGTATGTAAAGCACAGAAGTGAAGGTTTCTATAAATAACAGTCTTACCTTCAGAAAGATTGCCTTCAAGTCATTGGTTTCGGCTCTTTTTGTCGCTTGCACCTACAAAACACAAGTTGGAGTTTGCTAAAAACAAAGTTATGAATGCAGAGAGTCATATTGTCAAGATGCAGCCTACAGATATGTTCAATCAGAGGATTAATAGAGCTGAAGTTCAGCCTGTCACTGTTTAGCTTTGATATTTTGGGGGCAGCCGGCTCAGCAGGTTCGATCACAGCGACAGAAACAGCAACAACACCCTGCATGTGAAACACAGCCGAGCTGCTGCGATCCCATCAGACTGCAAACCGCTTCAAGGCGAAATCTCTTTGATAGAAAAAAACGCAACAAGAGGAAAGAAATGACAGACGTCTCTCTGCGAGGCCGGCAGAGATGCGCCTGTGGAAAGATGCAGGATAGAAAAAAAGTAAAGGGCGATTCCGCTGCGTTTCAGACAGATGTGTCAAAACACCGAGCTGCCCTGCCCTGCACCGTACAGCGGTAAAGCCACGGCCCCGTTACCGGCTTTTAAAAGTTAATATCTGATAAGAAATATTGACGGAGTCACCTTGACCGCCATGCTGGGTGTGACGTCAGCTGCAGTGAAGTAGCGCAGGCGCTGGGCATCGGGATGACAGCAGCGTGCATGACAGGACTCTCAAATATATCTAGACACATATTGTCCTTTTCTGTCTGCGGGGCGGCGTGACAGTGGAGTGAGGAGGCGCTCAGAGAGATGATGAGAAAGTGATCAGCAGACACTACAGCGTTTCCCGTCCGCTCGGGTCAAACGAGGACGCGGTTCACTGTGCTGCACCGTGCAGACCTGCAGAGAGAAACTCATTTATTCAAGTTGTGCAGCGACAGATTTTTATGTGAAGGCCTACTTGAGTTTTTCCATTTGATGCTACTTTATAGCTACTTCCTCCCTTACTACTTTTCAGAGGGAAATATTGTAGCCTGCTATATACTAAATTACATTTATTTAGCTAACAGTTTTAGTTAGTCTACTTTTCAGATGAAGATTTGACACAATGTAATAGCCTATAAGAAGCTTTTAAAATACAACACATTGTAAAAAAGGAAACCAGTACCCAACTTTTATGTGTCCAACATTTTTGTCTATTTACGTCTTACAAACAGCAGTGTGTAGTCAGGTCACATTTCAGATGTCTAGAAGTTGTTACCAACTCCACCAAATAGTGATTTTTCTCTCTAAACTTCTCACATGGTTTAATTTCAATACAAGTTCAAGTGATCCAATATTTCTGCAAAAATCAAAATTAGAGGAAAAAGCCCAAAAACTGAAAGATTTGTATGTCAGAACTTTTTTCTTTTCTTCTTCCCTCTAGAAAAATGTCTAATGAAGCTATAATAATAATAATTGTTGCAGCCTTACCCACAACAAACCCCTATATCTTTGACCTCAAATTAAATTAAGTGATTTTTTTGGGCAAATAAATAGGCCTACATGATGTTGAAATGGTCTCATTTGAGAAACCTACAAGCTGGATATTAAGAACTGGTTTTCTCAAGTATTCAACTAGGCTACTTAAAAACACGAGTGAAGGTGGTACGATGTAAAGAAAAGTCAGGCTGGTAATGTTTGAAAAACTGAAAATCATTCAACATTTTACTTAAAGTAGCCTAGATGTGTTTTCAGTGAGATGTTTTAGCTTTACTGTGCAGAATGATGTATGTGCAGAGTTTGATACAAGAATGATGTTTTCACATTCATCTCCTGAAAGGGGAAAGTTTCTCTGTGCTCACCTTAAATCTGAGTTTAAACGATGTACCTACGAGCAGGATTTGTGACATCACAACTGGTTTGGAGCCAGTCTTGGTTCAGTATGCAACTTTAACAAGTGTGATGTGAAACCCTGAAGTTTGCAGTTCATAGTGGTGTCTACAACTTTATTTATCCTGAAAACAATGTGCTCTCTCTCAAGAACACCTTGTTCACACTCACACATTCACACATGGAGGCTGTGAGCAGTTTCACTCAAGCCTTTGGGTGTAATCATAACACTTTTCTATCATGGTATATATCATTTTATATCACAATGTTAATATATATTGTGATACAATTCAGGAAAATTAATTGGTCATCATTGATCGATACAATAAGGAGATGGAAATGTCTGTTTCTGGCTTGAAGTCTGCAGTACACTGAGAATGGACTTTACATTGAAGTAGGAGTGTCAATTAAAAGTCTACATATTCATGGTTATGAATTATTCAGTGAAGGAGGAGTAGCTGTAATTTTAAGAATTTCTAATCAGGTAATTGATCTTTTGTGTAAAAATCATATTGGACACAAATTATTATTCAAAGACCAGTATTTATATATGTTTGAAAACACATCTGGTGAGGATATTTCAGTAAAAGTAAACAAATGCTGTGTGTTTATATGTAGCAATAAAATTCACTCAATTATCCACAATGTTAAATTATATTTAAATGTAATTAATAATCCTGTTAAATTTTTATTGCACTGATGGGTCAACACTTTAATGTTGTGTTTTAGCTGAACTAAACATACCAGAACCCCCAGCATTTAATTATGTCTCATGGGCTGATTTTTGAAGGTAAAATCATAATCTTCCTGTCAGGTAAATGCGATGGAGTAAAAAGTACAATATTTCCTGTGAGATGTAGTGCACTCAAGGAAAAAAATCTTACAAACTGTAGAAACCAATTAAGTGCATCTCACAAGTGTCATTTCTACAGCTGAGTGAATGTGATTTGGTTTTAGTGGGTTTAGTTACTTTGCCTTGTATTTAGTTGTAGTCAGTGTCCATTTTGTTTACCCCTTGTGTGTCATTTGGTTTGGCAAAGTCAGTGTACATATATTCCCCATGTCATAACGTCGGGTAAGTTGTGTTAACGTTTCTTTGTTGTTATATTGAGTATCTTTTGTTAACCCCTTTTATAGGTCTAGTTATTATGTTCTTGGTTTTGTAAAAGTTCCTGCTTGCTTTTGGGTAAATAAAACCATATTTCTAGCTTACACCCCTGTCTCTTCATTGCCCCACTGTTTGGTCACTGCGTGGTAACAACGCCAAAACAATTCACTCTGCAACTTCTCCTGTATCTCACCACCTCACAAATTGTAGTTTCACTTGTGAAATGATGCAACAGTAAATGTGCTATTTCAGCCTCTATATTCATTACATTACATTACATCACATTCATTTGGAAGACTCTTTTGTACTACGTGATTTACGTTTTTCATACACAAATGATGAGCAATCTGGGGTTCAGTGTGTTGCTCAAGGAGCTGCTGGGAATCAAATCATCAACCATACAATTAATAGTGTAATTGCTCTAACCACGTGAGTAAGTCTGCCTCTTACCTGCGTGTAACAAAGCCACGGCTGAAGTCAGTTCAGACTCACACTTTTGAATTTTGTAGACATTTTCAACCACATGTTTGGACTGTAACAAAACTGTTTAACACCACAGCACTGTATTTCTTCCCTCTGTTGTGTGATGCTCTCTTTTCCTGCATTTCCAGGAAGAAAAAAAGTCTCAACAACTGTAGTTTGAAGTTCAGAGATCAAGCAGCATGTATTGCCTCCATGCAGACACAATTTGTTACCTAAGGATTGTAAAAGGTATGGTATTGTTCAGGAAAGGGATAATCTAGTGCTGACAGTGTAGCAGAGGTAAAATTACAGTGGCTTAAACATGACTGGGTCGGTCATTCATTGGTGCACCTGGAGGACAGAATAGCTGAGGCCGGGATGATAGCACAGCATTACCCGGGCTCAGAGGGATGTTCAGAATTGCACTTTCCCCCCAGAGAGTCAATTTCTGTTTATTTCATTGCAATATCACTCTCCTCTAAACCTAACCACTTTTTTTTGTATGGCAAGTTCCTTTTTATTGTCACTAACTTGTCCAAATGAGGTGGAATTTTATTCAAAATGTGTTTTTATCCCACAAAGACCTAGTGTATATAAAAATAACCAAATGGCCATGTGGGTTCCACTTCAAATACTTTCATTGGACTTGATTTTTATTGATATGCTGAAAGAAATGTAAATATAAGCATTTCACTGTCTCAGTTAAACACAACAAATCACTGTCTTGACTCAGCAAAAACAAACTGTCACTGGATGTTGCTGACTTTGGCTCAGCTCTGCTGCATCAAACAAACACAATCAGGGCTTCAACTAATGATTATTTTCTGTTGATTATTTTCTTGATGTACTGATTTGTTTTTTAGGCTATAAATACCAGAATAAATCGATGTTTCCAAAAGCCAAAAATGTAACCTAAAATGTCTTTGATTTCTTGATCAACAACCCGCAACCCAAAGATATTCAGTTCATTATAACAGTAGACTAAAGAAACCAGAAAATATTCACATTTAAGAAACTGGAAATAGAGAAACGTGTCATTTTTTCTTAAAACGTGACCTAAAATCATTGATTGATTATCAAAGTAGTCTGTGATTAATTGTATGTCAATTGACTAATCAATTAGTCAATAATCACTGCATCTCTTAACACAATACAATTAATTCACAATTTGTGAATTAATTGTATTGTGAATCTCAAATGGCAATTGTGATTCAAATGAATACTTCTTCAGTTTTAGGTGCCAAATATAACTACACCTTAATGATATAAATCTGATGATATGTCCATTCTGTTTTTGCATTATCACATAACAAATAAAAATTGAAGAGGATCCCTTAAATGTGGTTATGAAAGAATTGTAACCAACATATGCACTGAGCAGGACATTTAATTGTTGAAAATTAAACATGTTAGTGCTTTCAAACCTTGAATTGAGCTCTAACCAAGAATCTAATCAAAAAAGTAGTAGTACTCGATTAGCTAACTGAAAAAAATTGATAGATTAGTTAACCAATAATTAAATAAGTAATAAAAAAATACATTAAAATAAAATAAAATAAAATAACCCACGTCATTGTGTAAATTAGTGATGTTTAGTGTTTAACTCAACCTTCTTCAGCAATTCTAATTTTCAAACAGTCAGTTTTTATTCACCATACAGAATTAATGTGTTGTAAATGAACAGGTTATATTTGTAAAACTGTTTATTTTAACAATAAGATATATTATTAAAACATCATGTTACTGTCCATACAAGTCAATTCACTGCTTCAGGTTTAATGAGAAAATCCATCAGCATATTTTTTTTACTAAATAATAAAATATATGGTATAATATTAAAACATAATAAAACAGGCTATCGAAATATAATAAGATATAATATTAAAATATGATTAAGTATTTAAAACTACGTCACAGATGCTGTTAAAAAAAACTACATCCTGTTTCCACGGAAACAGACGGACCCGGAAGTGCTCATGATTCCGCGGGTCTTTTGGGACAACACAGGTCCACACAGCACAGTGTGCAGAAATGGCGGGTAAGTGGCTGAACGCTTTCATGTGGTCGTTTTATCGTCTTCGTCTCAGTGCATACTCACCGGTGAATGCACCACAGTCCTGCTTTAGAGCCGTCGGAAGTGCAGTGTGTCTTTGTTGCTCAGCTGTAATCACAGCGAGCTAAGCTAACGGAGTCAGTGGCCTGCTAACAGCAGCAGCATGCTATCAGGCTGTCACAACATGCACTGTGTGTTCAGCTTTGTGTACCCATGTCAGGATTGGATATGTTGATGAATGCTGGTGATTAATGATGCTCTTTTTTCATTTGAACACTGTGTTTCTCCGTTATCTCACAGCAAAGTTTGATGAACGTTTCCACCTGTAAAAATGAAATAACGTCACTTCATTTTAAAGGAACACATTAACAAAGCTCATCATGAGGCTGTGGAGGTACCACCAGCTGACCTCCAAAAGTAACTCCATTCATGACCTCAGCACTTCATACCTGCTCCATGATGTGCACAGATGCAGCCAATACAACAACTATTAATAATAATGATACATTTTATACAGAGAGTGGTTTTCAGGGTGTTCAGAGACAGTTCATCAAAACTACATGTATGACTAGGGCTGGGTGTCTAAAAAAAGAAAAGAAAAGATACCAGTACCAATCCAAGTACCCTTAAAGTGATACTGATACCAGTTTAGTACTTCATTTGATACCCATAATGTGAACAGAAAGTCTTACTTACTAACTACTACTAAGTCTAACTAATATTTATTAAATACAAAATGCTCAAAACCAGCATGTGGGTCACAGCATATATCACACACACTTATAAATCCATGCATGTGTGTATACACACATGTATATGTGTATGGGCCAATCATGTTGCATTAAGTCGAAGAATGTTTGCATTTATTGGCTGTGAGAAAGTCCTTACAAATGATCCTATTTTCTAGCTCCTGGTGTAAAAAGGATCGATTGCAGGTATTGTTTGACTACTTGGTATTGATTAATTTCGGTCGATACTTTAAAGGTATTGAGTACTGATACCCAGCTCTACATGATAATCAACAATAAGAAGTACAAAGTTACCAAAATATTCTCCTTTTTGAGAAGGAACTGAACTCTTCTGTTATCAAACTGGACTTAACATCTCACATCTCTCTTTTAATCACAGCGCTGATCACATTCAAATATTTCATCAAACTTGACTTAACATTATACTTTGAATTCAACTCCCGCTGTTACACAAATAAATTATATATTGTATGTGTCACACTTCATTTTGTCCACTTGTCACTGTTTCTTTGTCCGTAGCACAGACCATATTTCCTTTGTACAGTCAATATTTTATTTCAAGTTTTACATCCCATTTCGAAATTATTATTATTCCATTCAGTAAAAAGATTTTAAATTTTAAAAAATTAATTTAGTTTTAGTACGACTTTGTTTATTTTAAAATGTCATTGTTATTGTTGTTACTTAATCTCCTATTTATGTTCTTCTATTGTACACATGACTAATAAACAGATTGTGATTTATTCTGAGTTATTAACATTTTGTAATCTAGCAATGCTTGAATCTATGCTGTCATAACTCTCCCATAGCAGAGGCCTTCATGGCTGCACTGCATAAACATTTGTCCTCAGCACTGTGTTTTTGTCAATATCAGAATCTAAATGTGGTTTTATGTCCTCTTCCTGTTTTCAAATGAATAATTACTTTCATTGTAAAGAAAATGAGTCCGAGCACAGTTTAAAGTTTGTTTTTGTGGTTTTCTTCTTCAGCGATAAATACCATGGAGAAGAAACTGGCTGAATACAAGTGCGACACCAATGAAGCTTTATCCTTGAAGCTGAGTATGTTTTATTTTATGTGTTAGAAATGAAGATGATGATATGTACTAATACAGTGACAATGTTGTGTCGAAGTAACTTCAAATTTCTCACTTACATGGATCTTCTTCTGCACTCAGTTCGCTTCCCAGAGGACGTCGAGGATGACGGCACCACATTCCACCCCGAGTACACCCACCAGATATTTGGAGACGAGTGAGTTTTTTTTTCATTATTACTTTTAATTTCTTATTATAATGATACACAAACTATTATACATTTTTCACAGTGAAAAGGTTGCATAGCACACATCCTCAGCAGTATCCCGTCACTTCACATTCATACAATGTCAATATTGACATGTGTGAGCTACCAGGTAGAACCCGGCTAACTAATGGTCTTTGAGCAGCCACACAGGAGCAATAATGACTAAGACTGCAAATAATGATTATTTTCATTATCAATGAATCTGCAAACAATTTTTTTCTTTTGTCCCACTGTAAAAGAATAAAGAAACCAGAACTAATACATTTTAGTAGCTGCAGCTTGAACATTTTTTCCTTTTAAAAAAAGATACAAAATGATAAATCGATTATCATCTTAATAGTTGCTGATCAATTTTCTGTCCATCGACTGTTAACACTTACAACTTAAATGTATCAAGGATGAAGACGTAACAATAAAGTCAGCTTAGTCCAGTTAAATACATTGTACCAGTCTCATCATTTGATGCACTTTATGCCAGAGAATTACTGGTAATTCACTCCTAAAGCGGTCTCTCACCTAGTCACAATAATCATTAAGTATATGAAGTTGTTTAGAAAAACAAATGATAGGAATTAAATGGTGATTACTGTCTAACAATTGGGGTGTGCTGTGCTATCATTGTAGCCAGAAAAAGCATAACTTGGTTTGACTAACATTCTCTAGTAACCCATCGTTTGCCACAAACCCATATTTCCAAAACAAATGTAAATGCTGCTGTTCAATCCAAAACAATATTTAGAGGCAGCATGAACGCTGCCAACTTCACCACTGAAAACAAAGAACAGCAGATTTGTTTTCGAAGCTGCACAGCCACTTCTGCTGAAGTTGAAAACCTGTGTAGAAATGTGCAGATACTGTATTGAAAGATAGAAAGATGAAATCAGATGTGAGCAGGACAGTGACCTGTGATCACAAATGGTTACTTTATATATTTGAGATACATGTTTTTATGTCAGTTGTCAAGTAAAATATGTCTCAACTGATTCTAAACAGAATCTAGATCTTCAGATGAATGTAACATGCTTACTGCACAACACTTTTTTTTTTTGATTTTGCGTGTATAGTCACATAATTTGTTCATCGTCTATCATATTCAAAAAGCAGTCCACCACAGAACCAATAAAGTAGTCACACAAATTAACTTGTCAACCAAGCCCAAAAATGTAGTTGCTGGTTTCTGTTCTTGCTTAACTTGACCTCCTGCTGATCTGCTGCATGAAAACACAGGAACCGACAAGCTGCTTTCTGTTGTTATTTTGCAACAATGAGCTAGTTCAATAATCATGCTTCCTCATTTACCAAGGGATTCAATTTCTCCGTCCCCACAATGGATTTACGTCAGTTGGATTGGCAAAAGGCTATATATGAGATCAATTATAATAATAATAATGTACCCTATAATGTGATACCCTACATTATTATCACAACAAACACACAGAGCAGACATGGGTGGCCCGCAAGTCAATTTCCAAATATCAATAAATTGTAAAAATGGTGTTGGAAGTAAGCAGACCATCAATGCATCTAAATTACTGAGTGAAGTTGTCAAAACTCTCCACCGCTGTTTGCTGTACAGAGGGCTCAGCTCCACCCCCGCTGAGACAGAGGAGACGAGCAGCTAATGTTAGCCTCTGCTGCTGTTTGCTGTCATTGTGCTGCTCTCCTCTGTTCTCAGGAGGGCCTGTTCATGGCAGGAATGCAACTACTATATTCCGCCTCACTGTTCTGTATAAAAGGTCTGGACACTGAATAGGGAGACAGAGTCAGTAAGCGGCTACAGAGATAGGCTACAGGACGCTGTTGTGTTAGCTGTGGTCGAGCGAGGTAGAGAGTGAATGAAGAGAGGGAGTGCTGACGGTAAGAAAGCCAGTGAATCAGATCAATATATACGTTATTTTCTGATTGTTTCACAGTGGTTACATTCAACAGCACAAATAAACTTCCCCACACACATCCACCCAACCCTGCAGCTCAGCCTCAAGTCTTTTTTATGGCTATGATGATGATGATATTTGTATTAAAGAGCTGTATGTTTCAGCTGAGCCCTCAGTGTGTGCTGCAAGTGCAATATCTACCAGAGTAAAAAAGCAAGAAGAGACATTTTATTTAATTCACCCAAAAAGACGAGTGGTTATTTGATTTTCGTTTTAAAATACAAAAGACTACATTTAATACAAGCTGTTTTTCTTTTTCATGGCAAACAGAAAATGACCCGTTATATAATGAGACTGGATGTTGTCATCAAGACAAGAGAGCATTAAAGATGAAAAAAAGAAAAGAAATCCTCTCCGTGTCACCGCAACGGTCTGATGGACCGTTTGAGTTTTTATAATGTTAATAAAGATTTTCTGAAGCCCATAAGGTGCTAAAATAAAACACAATCGATTTCTGAACATATATACCTCTGACCCCATACAGATAGCAGTATGCCTTATGATTGTCTGTAAACGTTTTCCATTTCATTTAGAAAAGAGCAGCAATGGTTAGTGGCTGAAATATAATCTTGATCAGCAGGAGAACACTTTTACCTTGTTTTACCTTAAAGCATAGGAAGCGATCGCAAAAGGGTTTCTATGGAAAAGTAGATAGTGAACAGCTTATGACTTGGCCGGAAAAAAAGTTTCAGTCAGAAGATTTTTTTTCTTTCTTTAATCCCTGCATTTACCTGAAAGGTGCACAATTATAGGTACTGAAGCCCAAGTCATACTTGCTGCATCCACATTGTGGCGATAGTCTGGCTGACGTAAGATTCATCATCTGCCAATGTCTGTGAAGATCGAAAGATATAATGCTAGACAATAAATTCATTAAATTATCATAGTTATGAATCTTAGTCAACAACAACTTTTGGACTTTTAACCAGACCATATATTATGATGAATGTCGCCTTTAAGCAGGATCATGGAATGTAATTCCTGGTTTAAAAAATATAGCATTTAAAGAAATAGCTCAACATATCAGGGAAATAAGCTTACTTGTTTTATTTTCAAGAGTGAGATGAGACAGTCTGTCTGTGCATTTAGTACAGAGGTGGAGTCAGGATGATTTTAGCTTAGCAGCATAGACTGGAACCAGCTAGCCTGACTGTGTCAGCATCATAAAATACACCTACAACTCCTATAAAGCTGACGTATTTACAGTGTTGGATATAAACAACTCCAAAGCCTCCACAGCCACTCGTCAAATCTTCTGTGTTTAGCATGTGTAGAAATGGAAAACAAGAAAATGTGGTTTACCAAGCCGCTAGCCTAAGACGACCATTACCATAGAGAAATCCTGTCCTCAGAAAATCCAAGATGCAAATTAGACTTTTGAGATACAGGGAGGTGGTTTTCTCATCTTTTGATAGCAGCTAAACCTCAAGGCCATGCAGCAAGCTAACACGTCCTGTAAAACTGACCAAACTGATAAACTTCTGGTAAAGTGGTGAACAAAGTGACCCCCAAATTAAGGAACATTATTGGGATTAGTGACTGTAATCTTATTATTGAATTTCAAACTGTAATCCCCACTTGTAATCACATTACTGTAATACATTACAAAGAGATGCATTACTGATTAATCTGAAGCACTTCTATGCAGTGTCTCGGGTTATAGTGTGGGGTTACCGGATAGTGGTGGTGAGCACAGGTTTTGATACAGGTCTCTGTAAAGTTTGGCAACCTCATTGTGCCAACAAGACTCTGGGAAGATGTGCACAGTCACTGCACTCCAATAACTCACTGGTTAACTTGCATACTGCAAACTTTAATGGCAGCAGTTTGATTCTGGCCGTGGATGTTTGATGCATGTTACACCTCTCTCTACCCATGTTTCCTGTCTCACTGAACTTCCAATAAATAAATAAAGGCAAACAAATGCTAACACATTTGCATTTGGCCTGCAAGTTATCTTAATGTCCACTGCATTGCTCTATATCAATCAAAAAAAACTATGTGCATGTAAAGGAACAGATGTACTTATATCTTTTGTGCACTTAACTTGAAATAATGCCCATCTCACACAAATGCTTATTTAGCATCACCAGACCAAATGTGGGCGGGTTTGGTGAAGTCGCGGTTTTGATTAATTAACTTTCTGGCTACAAACCAGTTTCTGCCCTGCAGCCTGCTGACTCCATTGAGTATTTACTGAAGACACTACATCATATCTGTAATCCTCAGAGCAAAGCTGCCAACACTACAGACTACTTTCTGTTTTCACATGCAGTAAAATGTTGGACACCTTCCTATGCCCTTGAATGAGAAAGTGTGCACTGTATGTTTCAATCACATCATGATTTAACAGATTTTCTATTTTGTCAGCACCATGTCCAACTCAATACTTCATGTTATTACCAGTATGTAAGGATTTCTTAAAGTTTCATGAAGTCTGTAGAGAAGTCTGTAGTCTCAGATATGCAAAGGTGAAAATAACATCTTTGTTGCATACTATTTAAGCGTCACAATGAGTCACAGTATTGTCCTAATGTGATTAAAAAAGGTGAGATTACAGTCTCGGCAGTGACACCTGTGTCTGTGTGTAAGCTTACAGTAGCACGTCGCTACGCTCTAAATTGCATTTCCAAATGAGTCAAAACTAGGATTAGTTATTTTTGCACTTGCTGCAATCAGCTCAAAGGGAACACAGTAATTGGAGCATTAATTATTTCAGCAAGCGTAATTGCTAGTAAAGCTCAATCACATAGTTGCATAATGATGAAATCTATTTTAGCATAAACTGTTAGTGATCTGGTGGTGGAAGAAACAATGCAACACAGTGAAATAAGTGGCCAGACCTGCAGTAAACATGTAGCATTAACTCCAGGTGTATATTTGACACATTTCATTAGATGAGAATAATGATCAGGTGCTTTGTAATTGTCCTCCTGATATTTATTTAAACTACACAAAACAGTTAACATCATTTTATGGTTTTCTATTTGCAAGTCACTTTTTCTAAATGTAAAATATGCGTGACTAATGATTCCACTTTCTCCTGCAGTGAGGTGGCTTTTGGATACAAAGGTCTGCAGATACAGCTCTTCTACACAGCTGGAAACCTGAGCACACTCTTCAAAGTGAAATATTCCTCAAAAGTCAGTGAAACATTTGACTGTGTGGAGGTAAGATTTATATTTCTTTATTATTTTATTCATTAGTGTGACTATTAATGTTGTGGTTTGTTCACTGTCAGTTTGTCTTCTCGTTTACTCATTTTATCATGATGCCTTTTTCCTCTATTGTTGTCATTATAATGGGCTGATTTTTTAAAATCACCTTCAGACGTTTCCAGTATAAATAAAACATGCTTTAACTTGCACAAATATCAAAGTGTGATTTAAAAATAATAGTGTACCTCCTGCTGAAATGTCAGAAAGCTGCTCCATTTTGCTTTAAAGTTATTGTTATTGAAAAGGAGAGTAGTCTAGGCTGAGGGTGGATTTTGTAGTTAGTGTTGTATTTGAAGAAATTATGTCCCAATCCTGATCCGAGTCCTTTAATATTGGGTATCTACTGACAGTCACATCTGGAGCTGCAACTAAAAGTCAGTTGACAGAAAATGAATCGGCAACAATTTTTCTGATTGAATAATAGTTTTAGTGCTCTCCTATGTCGTCACACACGATCTTAAATTGCATATCTTTGAGCTTTGGACTGCTGGTTCTACAAAACACGAAGACGTCACATTGGACATTCATATCAAGCATTTTTCACAATTTTCTGACATGTTATAGATGAAACGTTTCATCAATTAATCGAGAAAATAATCACCAGATTAATCAATAATGAAAATAATCGTAAATTGCAGCCGTAGTCCGATCCAGTTGACCTAAATTAAATTAAACATTAAAAGTCAGCATTAGACTACTAAATGTGGAACTCTTTACTTTTCACGATCTACTTGAGCCAAAGAGCAAAGGTCCTGGCTCAAAACTACCGAGCTGATTAGTTTAAATTATTGATATATAAATTAAAGTTTAATTGTAGAAGGAGAAGAGAAGAAGTATCACTCTGTTGAGGAACTGCACAAACATTCATGATTGTAGAGTAGTGTTACAGATGTGAGTTTCTTCCCCCACACATGATCTTTGGCTTAGTTCAGACACTGATAGACAAATAGTGAGCGGATGTCTCCATAATGACGTGAGAAGGACTGTGCGATCAATTATTCTTTAAGGGGAATAGATGGATCTATGTTACCTTTTTTTGTGGGCAGCTTCTGGTGCCTTGATGTTGTTTCTTCACTAACTGAAGTAACTCATATAATGGCCTCTGTGGGTGGTGACATTATTCCAGTAAGGGATCTCCTGTTTTGTTAGAATAATCTCATCCCTCCTTGGCCCCCCTGTGCCAGTACACTAATCCTACTCCTCCCTGTCGGAAGAGAAGGGTTTTAAAAGGTTTTGTGCGTGGGGTCTAACATGAGGCATTGATTTTTAGAGGGTCCTGTGATTGAATCAGCAGGAGGAGTAATGTCACCCGGTTGGGTATCGTGTGTGTGTGTATGTGTGTGTATATATATCTAGATATTTACAGGAGTGAATTGTTCAAGTAATCGACAATCACAATCTTGGAAGTTGAATATCTGTAAACTGATCTTCATTAAGTTCAGTTTTATGTAATGATTAACTTTTTGTGCTTAAAATGTACAACTTTTTTGTCAGACAATAATAATTAACATATCAACAGCTCGTATTTGGGCAAAAACGGGAAAAGAAATGGTGAGACTTCACAATAGGCTGCTGGGAGCTTTGAATATTTTTCTCGAGCTGTCAACGCAGCAAACATTTAGAACAAATACAAGAATCAGCGAGGCCCCCATTGAGGTCAGATGATTTAACACTGGGACATCTGTCTTGTCTGGAAGCAGCGGGGGGCTCCCCTACTGGACAATGTGGCCTCAACTGGTGGCAGTGGGACCAGTGGCATAACCTCTAAACTCACCAGTTTCTTTAAATAACTCCATACAGCAGTGATTGTTCCCTCTGATGAGGCTGATGAGCACCACATCACTTTTTGTTCTCCTCTGGCGACACAAAAATACCATGGCAACCAGTTCAGCATTAAAAAAAAAAGAAAAAGAGAGCCATCGGCACATTTTGAACGTAGTTTTGAAGCAACAACTGATATTCAAACTGAAATGTGACGGCTAGCTTTAGTGTGTGTGTGTGTGTGTGTGTGTGTGTGTGTGTGTGTGTCAGCCTGCCACTACTTCAGCGTGCAGCGTTGACCCCTGAGTGTTCACCTTGTTAAGGGTTTGAGTGCAGCTGGTGTAGAGGTAGAGAGTGTGAGCGGAGCAGCAGAGTTCAGGCTGCATCTGAAGAGTGTTTGTCTCCGAGTGCACGCGGACAGTCGGGGTGCGGGTGCAGCTGGCGAGAGAAGAGTGACAGACGAGGGGAGGCAGAGATGGAGTTTATGCAGCTGCCACGTTGATACAAGACTCCCATCAAAAATCACCTTTTCCCCTTTTTAAATCTGCCAAAAACTCTGTACGGGTGCATTTTTCACAGGCAGCGCTGATTTGTTGCCAGACCTTTTGTGCACCAAAAAAGAAAAAGCTGAATGTCTGTTCTGTGTAATTATTTATTACATTTAAAACCCACATAGGTGTGTAAATATAATGTAACTTTAAGCAGTATTTTATAAAATGGCTGCATTTTCAGTGTGGTATGGCCTTTAGAGCAGATGAAATAATACCAACACAACAAATTAGATAGTTTGTACTCCCTTTGTGCTCATTGTTAGAAATCAAAGACATTAACAAAATCTTCTAAAGGAACATTGTTAAGTTATATTCATGCCAAACTGAGGCATCTATTCTCTAAGGTTGTGCAATTTAGTGTCTAGTATGTAGGAGAGTGCTCTGGACAAAGAGACTTGTTTGTCCATGGCCTTTTAAGTATGGTCCTTGTTCCTTAGAAATGTGGCTGGACAATTACAATAGTTAAGAGGCATTCAGCTGCAGGTGCATTACTTCCAGTTAGATATTAGCTGATGTCTGAAAGGGGGGGAATTAGCAGCATGTTGTATTAGCCTTTTGTAGTGCATTTTGCTCAGACCTTCTTCATTTCCCAGTTTTCAATGCTGAGCAGCAAGGGTCTCTGTGCCGAAATAATGCCCATCACACATGTAAATGGTGTGAAAGGGCTGCTTAGTAAAGTGTTCTCATGTCAATCCTTGTGGAAATGGATACAATGCAAACATTACAGCTGAACTAACCACACGTTGCAGTGAGTAAAAAGTCCAAGGGTAGGGCCCCTTTGTCTCGGAGGCTCTTTGAAAATGCAGGGGCAAATTCATTTGATTGGGTTCACTTGGCAGGATTAGAGGAGAGGCCTCTATTATGGATGCCCAAAGGTTTGTTAAGTTGAGATCAATTCATAAGATTTTATTTCCTAGTGAGAAGCAGAAATGCGTTATTGTGGCAACTTCATCACATATTCATGGTTTAACATAAGTAGTAAATGTACTGATTTAAGTGGTCTTTTCACCGGAGCAGGGAGGGGGGCTGCTGCTGTGGTCTCTGCTCAGCTGACAGTTTTAATTGCCTAATGGTTTTCTTTTATTGGCACAAAAACATGTATGCTTGCACGTTTAATTTACACATCATTTTGTACTTTTCTCTTTTGCAGTCTCACCAAATCTAAGAAGAAAAGTGTCGCTCAACATAAAAAAAGTGTATTTTAAAGCTTCAGTTTATCAGAAAATACCTCATGTCTCAAAAAACATGTTCTAGGTCGTCTTTTATCATCTTGATTTATTTGCTGCTTTACTAAATTCATGTGGCATTTTCCAGCCTGATGATATTGAAGGAAAGATCCGGGAAATTATCCCTGCTGGGTTCACCTGCAACACTGACGACTTCATCTCACTGCTGGAGAAGGAGGCCAATTTCAAGCCCTTCGGCACCCTGCTTCACACGTACACGGTCCACAGCGAGGAGGCGGGAGAGCTCACATACCAGATTCATAAGGTACGCACATCGCTTACTGTATCAGTATCAGTTATTTAAATCATTTCCAGTTGCTGTCACTCTTACGTCACCATGGCAGCGATGAGATTTAACTGTCAACCTCATCAAATGTTTTGTACGTGTCGTGTCCGCCGCAGGCTGACGTGACCTGCCCGGGATTCCAAGAGTACCACGAACGCCTGCAGACCTTCCTCATGTGGTTCATAGAGACGGCGAGTTTCATCGACACAGACGACGATCGTTGGGACTTCTTTCTTGTGTGCGTGCCCTCCTTAATTGACATCATCCCCCCCTTCATGCCCACCCCCTACCCTAAAGCCTTTATTGTGTCATTGAAAAACAAAGCCCCCCTTTGAGGCGCTTGTGACCAATTACCAGGCCAGTTTGATTATATTTCCCTCTGTAGGAGAATTGTTGATCAGGCAAGAGCTTTCTTTGTGCCAAAAGACCTTTTCAAATTTTTCAGGGGCAAGAGCTGAATTGAATACTGTTGTCTTTTGAAACACTGAACAATGTCTTAACAGTAAAAAGAGCCTCTGCCAGTGTTTTCTTTACCCTGGCACCTATTAATACTGACAATGGGGGAAAATGGACTGAAGTGATTTTGAGGAGCTCAGTCCCTCCTCCAAGCCCTTCTCTTCCTCTAAGTTGCAGTACTCCAATTAAGTGCATAATGTATTCAGGTTGTAGCAGGTGTACCAATCGGGCCTGGCCGCTCTAACATGCTGACGTCGGTGGGGGTGAAGGGTGGGCACGAGAACAGAGAAGCTAAAATGGACACTGCTTGGGAGTGTGCCTGTAATTGACCAGTTTGCCTTTTGTGTTTTATCTGCAGATTTGAAAAGTACAATAAAGATGGGGAGACTCTCTACGCAACTGTTGGCTACATGACAGTTTATAATTACTATGTGTACCCAGACAAAACCCGACCACGTGTAAGGTAATTGCGGGGGCAGCACGTGCCTTCCCATTCTTTTGTATGAAAAAGGAGTGGAAAATTATACATTTCTTTATCCTCTTTGCAAAGAACCCAAATTACTGGCTTATATAGCCAACCATTCAACCAGATTTTGTTCATTACGAAACCAGGGTGATTTGTATCTGAAAACAACTTTATAGATAAGCTTTTGATTTGTTGCATTGATGGATCAGTATAACGGTCTATTTTTTCCTGCTTTCAATCAAAGAATTTCTGTTTCGACTCAGATGCCACATAAATTTGTTATGTCACAAGACTCATTTTAAACAAACCTGCTCCCTCACTGGTTCTGTGTTTGCATGTATGTCCGTTCTTTAATTAAACAGCCAAATGCTGATCCTGCCCCCGTTCCAAGGCGAGGGTCACGGCGCTCAGCTTCTGGAGGCAGTGCACAGATTTTATTGCATTTTGCCCAAAGTGCAAGACATCACAGGTGAGTGTAAATATGGCATTTAGTGTTTTGAAGACATGGAAAAACATTTAATCAGAGTTCCTTGCTTAGTCCACAAACAATTTAAATGATTTGTCACTGCAGTTTTTGAGTTAATGTTGGAGGGCTGGCATGTAGACCAGGATTTGCTGAGGCTCTGTTAAAACTTGTTGGATCGAATCGTTGCTTTGCAAGGAGACAGAGGATGAATACTAAAGAGGCATCCCAGTTTTTCCTTTCAAAAGGAGGATTCTTTCTAAAAAACTATAAAGCTACTTAAAAAGATTTGAACTTTGTCAACTTCTGTCATTTGATTGGTATGTGTGAGATATTTTCAAACATTGTGAATCATTTGAAAACCGTCAGTGCTAACTAATTGTATTGTGATGTTTTTTTGCAGCTGAAGACCCCTCTGAGAACTACGTGAAGCTGAGAGATTATGTGCTGGTCAAACTTTGTCAAGGCCTGCAATCCTTTGCCACAGACAAACTACCCCTCGGCTTTTCAGCTGACATGATCACAGAGGCACAAGACAAGCTAAAAATTAACAAGGTGCTGCATGAGGCTCAAACTAACAATCATTTTCATTATCAAGTAATCTGTTGATTGTTTTTTAGATGAATTGCATGCTCTGTCAAATGGTTGTAGAACACCTCGAGGTTACATCCTCAAATATGTTGTTTTTTTCACTCTACAGTTTAAAACCCAAAAGGATTCAATTTACTATGATTTAAAACAGAAAAGCAGCAAGTCCTCACACTGGAGCCAAAGAATGTTTGACATTTTTGCTCAATAAGTGACCATAATCGAGTAATTGTTTTAGCTCATATGCTGCACATATGTAAACAGTTCCAACATTAAGACCATAGCTTGAAGCTTCACAGTCCTCTGGAGCATAAAGTTAGTTGATGATAGCAGTTACAAAATACAGACCTGGAAGAATATTTGATTTTTTTCAGAAGTAGGTGCCAGGTAAATGCCTCCACTGTTGAGTTCACTCACTTATACCCATGAATATAGATATTAATGGGACTCAAAATAAGTTTATGTAACTCAGTTGACAGAAAATTGTAATTTATATGTAAAAATGTGTAAATGAAGATGTATACGCTATTCCAACTTGCACATGCTTAAGTTATTTTCAATGATCTAAATGTTCCAGCTACAAAACTTCCAGTATAGGACCCAAATTTGCAGCTTTACCTTAAATACTTCTCTATTGATCCACATGGCTGAGTATCATGGTGTAAATGACCTGTGAGGTGGCTTTTCTTGAGAGAACTTTGTTGAGAACAGATAAATAGCGGGCTGATTCATCAGTAAGCCATGAGCTTCTGACATCATGTAGTCATTGTGCTGGGAGCTGTTTTAGGTTCTTGTTGAATCAAACAGGTGATTCATAAGTTTGACAATATGCAAAATGACAAATATTTTAATCATCAATGTTTTTTGTTTGTTTGTTTTGTTTTGTTTTGTTTTTGGTCCTTCCTCTACAGAAACATGCAAGGCGAGTATACGAAATCCTGCGTCTGAGAGCAACAGACATGAGTGATGAAGAAAAAGCCAGAGAGTACCGTTTGGAGGTGAAGAAGAGGCTGTTTGGACCATACAGGGTGAGGTTTTAATCATCACAGCTTCAAAGGTGAACTCTGCATTTCAGTGTGGAGTCGGTCAAACAGAGCAGGTAGATTGGCATTTTGCGTAATTGATTTCCTCGTGCATTCTGAACACATCTGAATGTCAACTTGTCTCTATTGCTGTCAAACAAGAATCCAGTGAGCAGTCTTCCACCTTTGTTAGCATTATAACATTACAGCAGTTCAGTGTAGGAAGTTAAATGGCCTGATTATAGCATGCACTGGCTTACAGCTCTGTATTGTCTCTGTTTATTATGTTACCTTTTAAAACAGCTGAAAAATTGATCTTCAGCTCTGTGAAAATTGATTACCCCACTCCCTTATTGTTACAGCCACAATAGGGCGCGCCAGTCGCTTGTGACATTACTAAGCTTTTTGCTATTCAGGCACGTCATTAGTCAGGATTTGCATTTCTTTGGGAGGAATAATTTTCATGAAAGTATGTGTGAAGCACTTTGTCAAGAAGCTGCTACCATTCAGTGTTCTGTAGCTGTACTGTTGCAGCACTCTTCAGACTTCATCTGGGAAGCTGCAATTTTGTTTTTTGGGAGATATTTGAGTCACATTTTTCTTGCCAAGTTTTCTTTTGAGTTTCTGAGAGTTTTAGTGTAACTCCTCTATGATTCTGTTTCACCAGACATGACTGTGGGAAACGCTACATAGATCCCTATGCACCAGCATAAAGCTCTACATCCTGTTTGCTTGTGACATTTTATATTTGGGCCGCTAACTGCTTCTTTGCATACCAACCATTAGAGAATTTGCTGTCAGCGGGGAACCGCACGTCTCAAAAAAGGCAGAATCTGACGTGGAAAAGACCTATGTGGTGAAATGGGGAATAGGAATTCCTTGGGAGAGTGGCAAGGAGGGATCTGGTGGCCAGATGCAGACCATTTTTCCTTCCCTGAGGAGATTTAGCATGTAGTTAGTTGAATGTTAGAGGCCGCTGCACTGTGAATGCGAGGGGGATTATACATTTCTGCTCAACCCGGGGTTCTCTTACCCCTAGTTCCCCAGAGACCATGTCTGCATGCATGTGTGTGCAGTTTTTCAGCACTTTGACTTCACTATAGGACTGCAGCTAACAATTATTTTCAATATCGATTATTCTGACTATTATTTTTCTCTGTTTGAGTCAGAAAATGGTGAAAAACGTCGATCACTTTTTCTAAAGGCCATGATGGAGTCTAAAATATGTTTATGTCCCAACCAATAGTCCACAACCCAAATATATTCAGGTCACTATCAAAGAAAAAATATGAAATAAATAATATTAAATATGCACATTCAAGAAACTGGAACCAGATTGATTAAAATGCTTGACTCCACTGTCTAAAAAAGGCAAACTCTGTGAAAGGTTTATAAATTGTAACTAACAGCTTTAATAACTGTTAATGATAATTTATTAGTAGTTTATAGTCTACAATGAGCCTGGGATCCATCTTCATCTTACATAACATGCTTTGTCTTTGTTAACCCCTTAATGGACAACTTGACTTGCAGAGCTGAAAAGCACCCGTACCGAAATCAATTCATCACATTTAAAGGGGTGTTTTTGGGCTACTATCCACAACCATCTTCAGAGAACCAACTTTATTCCATTTAGAGGTGTGTTTTAATAGTTATTGCAGCAGTATTACAGTTATTCACACCTCATGTCTTCAGGTCATGTGTTTCTCTTAAGATTTTTATTTTTTTTTTTAAATAAAAAAAATATTGCAAGTCATGAGAGAAGGATCACAACCTGAAAACCCAAAATCTGTTCTAGTTAACAGCTCATTACATGTCTATAAAACATAAATTATATATAATCATGAATGGTTTAATAATAAGGACTTCTTGGCAGACATACATAACCACTAACCATCACATAATTGTCATATATTCCATCTTTTAAACAGAAAAGTGAATGATCTGGTAAAAACCACATTACTTAACTAGACATTATGATATGACCGATACCATATCCATGTCCACGAAAAGCACAAAACAAGTAAAACCACCAACGTCAATTAATGACGATGAGCAACCTCTCTTACTGGAGGGGGGGGGGCACGCAAATGGGCAAAAGTGCTCCAGCCGCCGTGTGTTCTTGGAGGATAATAAGACCAGTTGTCCCAAGAAAAATGCCCAGACTTTAAATGCAGTTAGAGGTGCAAAGATGAGTCAGTTAGTCAATTAATTGACTAGTTAGTTGAAAGACAATTAATCAGCAACTGTCTCCATAATCGAATAATCTTTTTTGGGGTGCATTTTTGCTCTAAAATGACTTAGATTTGATGGTTCATGGTTGTAAATGTGATAATTTGGTGCTTTTCTTGGTCTTAAATCATAGTTAATTGATTATTTGGGCGGTTTGGACTGTATGAGACACCACCTTGTGCTTTGATTATGATCAAAAAAATTATCCGTTATGAAAATGATTTAGTTGCTGCCTTAAATGCAGTATTAACATGTGTTATTCATAGTAGAGTTCATGTCATACATTAGAAACTGAGGTTTCTGTTAGATCAAATGTTATCAGTTCAGATGCAGGTGGTGAAGACATAAAAATCTGAAAACAAAATGGTCATTAAAATACATTTTATTAACCTTATTAAAGTGGTAAAAAAACAAATATCACAGATTCCTCGTCAAATGTTTGGTATTTATGCCTGTTTATGTGCCTTTTGGAGGGAGTGACCAAACTGATCGAACAACCTCGCTGATGTGCGTTTGTGCCGTTTCTGTCGTGCAGAAGAATCAGAGGGAGCTGACGAAGATGAGGAAGTGCCTGCGGCCGGAGGAGCTGGTGTCCCACATGGGTCAGATGGACACACAGATGCAGCACGAGGAGCTGGAGAAGAGTTATCAGGTTGTGATTGAAGACTACAGGAGAATCATTGAGAGGCTTGGAGCTCAGGCCTGATCAGACTCTAAGACTCTGCTTAGCCTGGAAGCCCACCCTCTCAACACACAGGTGGTCTGCCCGGTCTGTACAAAGCCCACATAAACTACAGACTGTAACCAAGAAGAAACTCCTGATGTAACAAAATCACAGTTTTAATTGAAGAGTGTTTATAGTAGCTGAGTTGAGCAGAGCAGTGGTAGGTTGCAGTGGAAAAAGGCCTGTCTGTTTCCCAGCTGATGTTGATACAGTAGAGGAGGAGAGTAGCGCAGCTGGAGGGCGAGACTTCCTGTTTGTCCCATGTGTTTAATCACAGTGTGTGAGATTCAGTGATACGTCATAATTTACAGGTGATAGGAGGTCCAATATCTTACAGATGCTTCTTCTTCATTGTAGACATTTTTTCAAGATTTTTTGTCAAACAATTCCCGGTGTCTGTTTTGAAGCACTTCATACGGAAAATAAAAAATGTTTTTGTATATTGCTCAAATTGTGCGTTTGTTATTGTAAAGAAAATAAAACTGAGCAATTCATCATTTTTTAGTTATTGTTTTATTACTGCCTGGGAATATTTGAGCCTACTTTTGAATTTTCTTGAGTGTTTGTCGGTATTCTTAAATGCTTCTTATATGCTCACTCATAAAAGTATGTTCATTAATGATGTGAAATTGCAAAAAACATGATTTTTAATGATCAATCTAATCAGGGCTGTAGAAACTTAACTATTTCACCACTTAAAATGTCACCTAAAAGCAGCCTGTCATATAAAAGAGAAAATATTTCTTAGTGCACAATACTGTACCATAGATCCCAGCTGCCCTAATTAATGCATTTTCCAGTATGTGTTGTATATATATTTAAGCAGATTTAGAGATGTAATTTTGTTCGGGCACCCTCTCATGGCTAATGCAACTTCTGATTGCCGCTGATGTTGAGTGTTACACTAATGAGTATTATGGTTTTCAATTGAAAACCTTTGTGCCACTGTAATGCCCCCGCTTGTGCTGATCACTGTGATGAATACCCATCATACTTTATGATACTTTAGCACATTGTCACTAAATGAAGGCTGCCAGGTCAATTTTCAATTTTTCCCCCCCTCTCCACTTGAAACAAGACAAAACCTTGGGACTCTCACATCTCTAATTCAGATTGATTGACTCCACTCATGGCCACAAGGGGCCTCATCTCACTGCAGTTTTCTCTGCTGCGAGTGCACATTTCGCATCGCACTGTACACGCTCAGCTGACTGACCTGCTGGTGGGAAGTGGCATTATTGTTTAGTAGGCACCACGAGTTTATGTGCTCATTAATTCCACTAACAGTACATGACTGTTTAATAGAGCCATGGTCAGGCTTTTATGTGCATGTTGATACACCTACTCCAGTCTTTGTGGACCAGGAGAGAGAAGTTGGATGATCTGCAGGCCTCTGTGTAGTTTTCACTATAGACTGTGAAAGCTCTTTTGCTCCTTCAGACCACACAGCTTGGTTTATAGGAGCTTAATTATTCACAACCAGCCTATTCTGCACCCTCATGTCCCATCACAGCTGTCTGTGGACATCAAAACACTAAAAAGTTTGTTTAATTTCAGTGTCACTGCATTGAATCATTTTTGACATCCTTTGGATTAAACTAATTGTTACACTGTGCCTGAAACACCTTGTTACTGCTTGACTTTCTTTATAAACTGAGCCCCTTGGTTCAGTATGGCGTATTTAGCACAAGTGGTGATTTTATATATATATGTTACAATGATTGTTTCTAATGCCAGAGTGAGCTCATTCCACACCTTGAAGCCAAATTTCATGAACTTTTTGAAAATAACTATTTAGGAAAACAGTAGACGAAAAGGATTTATGGCTTATTTATTTTTATTCCAGCCACAGACTAGAAAGCAATTACATCAAGGTGCCCTGATCATGAAGTATGATTCTGTGTTTAAATGGTTACTCTAGTGTTTCAGATATCACAAAAAGCTATTCATTCATTTATATGTATAAAATAACAAAGCTACATCCAGGCTGAGAAGTGCAACATTCAACACGTCTACTTATTCTCTCTGCAGTCGATCAGCCATTCAGGTGCAGTGAATTGAAATCTACAGAAGGCAGTGCACTTTCTTCCGGAGTCGAGGCTATTACAGTGGATCCAGCAGTGGGCCCTCAGTCGCTGCGCTTTTGAAAGGGGGACACAGACTGTCTATTATGTTGTGTCAGAGTGGAGATGTGGGTGGTTGATTTATGTCTGAAACTCTCATGGGTTTCAATCTCCCCTCTCTCACTTTTCGTATTTCACCAGAAAAAGGGGGAGGAAAATCCATTAAAGAGGACATATTATGCATATTTCTAAGTCTATATTTTGAATCTAGTGCTCAACTGGAATATCTTTGCATGATATACAGTTAAAAAAACTTTAATTTAACTCGCACTGGCCCTTTACAAAGCCCCTCAGATAAGCCTCTGTCTGAAACAGGCCGTTTTAGCTCTCGTCTCTTTGCGTCCCTCGGGAGACTTCTGCCAGCTTCAGAGGCCACATTAACCAACTGTGAAACAAACTACAGTGATAGGATTTCACTACTTTTCCTCGTTTTTTACTCACGATTTCAACTTCTCTAATATATCCATACATGTTCGAGCCGGAAGTGGACAACAAAAACAACACATGGAAAAACCTTAGCAACCAGACAGCTTTTTAAATGCATGTGTGATGAGTCGGTGTCAGCATGTCCATAAGATTGAATATAACATTGCAAACAAATCGTTCAGAGTAGGTTGAAGCCCTGAGTTCTGGCATGCAGGGAGCATTTTTTACACATTAACCTCGAGTTTTGGAACTGTGAGCTATCCAACATAACCTTACATAAATAACAAAGCCACAAAAAGCATAATGTCCCCTTAAATGTGTGCATTCCCTCTCTTTCTCTGTCGCGTTTGAGCATGTTTAATCATGCCAATAATTGCATTTAACTTCCATTAGACAGGCAAAAAGGCTTAATGCCATTATTCTGTGTAATGACAACAACAGTATCAAGCTTGACTTGACTATTTGGTTTCACCTGTTGGCATTTCTGCTACTGTTACATTATGGCGCCTCCACATCTCTCCTCTGAGGCAGACAGTTGGAGTTTTGGACTGGAGCCCAGCTGTACTGAATATGATACCTGTGTGGAGGAGCTGCAGCGTCTTAGCCGCCAGGTTCCCAGGAGAGAGCAGGGCAGGAAAGTTTGAGCCCCCCATCGCCCCCAACCTCACTCCCCACCAGTGCCTTTCTTATCGTGTTCCCATTTCTTTTGTGCTACTTGGATACCCACATACCCCGAGGCAACATAGCCCCCTCTCTCCACCGTCAGTGAACCTGGACGGTCCCTTTTCTTTGCTAAATGACTCCTATTTAAGATAATGTTTGATGCGCTGACAGCTAGAACCAAAACAGTGTAAAAGAAACCAAGTTTGACATCTTTTAATTGTATGTCAGAAAGCAGGAGATTGCGGTTCTTGGACTGCTTTCAGATCATGCTGCTGATATGGTAATTTGCTCAAGTGAAGGATGTGATGAAAGTAGTGGTGTTGATAGTTTAGTAGTAGAAATCCCTGGAGTCCAGTGTGTTGGTTCTCCTCATAAACGTATCGAGGTTCCTCTAGCAGGGGATATGGTGTTTGTTTCACCTTCAGTATCAGCAAATATAAAAATAGCAGCAAGGTTTTGTTTCCACACAGGAAATTTAATCTCCTGCAATAAACAGAGATGAGTGTTCATTATGATTTAGAGCAAATGACAGATGTGCATGAAATGAATAAGTCCTGGGAGTGTCAGTGTTGGGTTTTTTTAAAACAATATTCATGGTAATTGATTTCCATCTGTGTACAACCAGAGCTTGCGGTTGTGATTACATCTCTCGGCTAAACGATTTGGGATCAAGGTGCATCTCAAATCGAGAGTGTATTAAGCTGTATTTCTATTCAGATGACATGAAAATAGATCATTTCGTCTACATACAGCACTGGATTTTGTTATGGTGATTGACAGTTAGTGAACAGCTGCATGACAAGACTTGTTATTTTTTTGTCACAAATGACGCATGCTAGTAGAAATAAGCCTTTCCTTCATTACATGATGAAGATTACACTGTGTTCGATGTAGCTTATTGGAAAATGTACATATTTTCTAACCTCCCCTCATGTTTTCTGTTGTGCTTTTTTTAATTGACTAGAGCAAATACAAAAAAAAGGCTTTTTAGTGGTGCGTGTAATTATCAATGACTGGAACCTGCTGTGGGATTTGGTTTTCATATACTCACTGCAGCACTAAAATATGACATAACATCTACCAGGGAGTTGGAATGTTTGATGAAAAGCTGCAGATGATTGATTTCTAATATGTGCTTTAAATTTTAAAAAATTAGTTGTGAGTAATTATTAAGTGGACTAGGAAACATTCAAGTGTCAATGTTCTGCACAGCATGGAAGATTTAATTGTCAAGTTACTTCTGTAAAAAATCAACAGAAAACATCAACAATTTTCTTTTTTATTTGATCTGCACATGAATGGCCTCCTTGACTAGCTGTTATTTCTCAAGACTGACTTTTCTTGTATTGCAGGGCCTGCCTGAGTATTAATCTCTTAAATGAGCCATGCTGTGGAGTTGGATGAACATGTGCTTTGCTAGATGTAGTTTTCTAATTAAAACTGTCCCATTAGGCAGTAATTGGTGCTATCTGAGGCTGGGACAGAGCCGTATGGGAGGGGAGTGAGAGGTCAGTCTGAGATGGTATCGGGCTGAGGAGACAGGAAGCCTCTGTGTAATCTTGTCAGGTTGGAGATGGCGGCTGCGATCAGGCCCACCAGACTGAACTGTACTTGTCGGCTGCTGCTACTGCTGCAGCTTCACAGTGAGTGTGCTGAACTGCTATGAACTCCTCTTATCTGAGAAGTACTGTACATCTTTGTTGTTTCCACAGCAGCCTGGATTTCACCTGAGTGTTTACATGTTGGAATATGTTCAACTTTAAAGAGAGCACAGTTGATGCACTGTTATGGTTTAAATCTGAAAGGATCAGTTTATATGAAAAACCTCAAGGGAAAAGAGGAAGGGTGGCTGTGTGGAATAACACCAGCTAAACATGTGAAAACAGGTTGTTTCTTTGCTTATGTTTATATGAACTTAAGTCCAGTCTGGTTGTGTCCAATTTTAAACTCTGATTTTCATCTTGTGTAATGTTCTCAGTTTTTACAAGAATCACAGAGAAGTGATTCAAATATAAAGAGGCTGGAGGGCAAACAGACAGGGAACATTATCCTTTTTAAACAGAACCACCGGAGTAATAGATGCAGACAACAGTGATATCAAGATCTCCAAGGAGGAGGGATTTTGCTCTCAATTCCACTCACACCACAAAATCAAAATCGGTAGCGAGCGCCATCCAGGAGAATTAAACAAATCCATATGAAGAGTATTGTTACTGCACTTACACAGTAATGCACATGTTGGTGGGATGCATGTGACCTACAACAGAATGAGAAATACTCTGTAAACCTGAACTGTATGCAGGATCAGAGGACAGTGAGAGGTGTGCTATTGCATTACACGTATGTCACTCACAATACGATAACAAAACACTCCCAGGACCCCGGTCTGAAGCTCTGTGAAGCTCTCACGATGTTTTTTCCAGCTGAACCCAAGCTTACTAAGTAAATAGGAATGCTGCACACAGACACACACTGACATTTGCCAGATGCTCTGTGCTAATTAGGGCCAAGTATTCCCCCTCGTGTGGAGTGTGTGAGAAACCACAAGTGCACCGCTGGCCGACCTGTAAGACCTGAATGGGGTGGAGCTCTGTGTTTGTTCTGAACACATGAACATAACAAACTCAGAGCAGGAATTTGTTATTTCAGTTTTCATACACGGAAAAGCACCCTTTTTCCGGTTTTCTTTGATGAAAGTTACAATATTTGACTAAAGTTAATTTATTGTTAACATGAATGCTAAATAATCAAAGAATTTTTCCAAGCACCTGGAAGTCAGCTGTTGTGACACTCTTTTTCAAGCCTGGTGAACAAACAACTGTGGGAAACTACAGACCAATAACTATTCTACCTGTCGTGTCCAAGGTGGCCAAGGAATGGATAACAGAGCAGCCAACTCCTCAGCTGTACAAGATCGATACCCCTATGTACCCAATGCAATTCAGATTACACACAAACCACTCAACAGAAACAACCAACTGCTACTTTCTTGAAAGTTTAAAGTCAAAATTAGATGAAGGGGTTAAAATAGGTGCAGTTTTTCTGACTTTAAAGAAGGCTTTTGATACTGTGAACCATGAGATACTACCGCCAAAACTGTCCATGTTTCATTTTTCCATTGATGCCATTAAATGAATGAACCCGTACCTAAAAAAACAGGAAGCAAAGTTCACATATTGGCAATACTCAATCGACATACCTTATTTGTAACATTGCTGTTCCTCAAGGATCAATACTGGGTCCTATTTTGTTCAGCTTTTGTATTAATGACCATGCTCATCTGGCAATATTCAAGTGTACGCTGATGACACAGTTATTTATGGACATGATAAAAACAAGCTGCATCACTAACTGCAGCCATGGTCCATGTTCCTGATTGGTTAAGAAATTCATGTTTACACCTTTCTCACGGAAACCAATAGAGACTTGCAGCCTGATGTTTTTGTTATAGGAGAAAAGCTCAAGTTGGTGTCAGATTTTAAATACATTGGAATCATCATAGATTTGAATCTGTCCTTTCAAAAAGCATGTTCAAAAGGTGGCCTGTACTATCAAATTCAACCTGGTTAATTTCATAAAACCATACCTACAAATAGAGGAAGCCAACCTCTTTATGCATCCCGTGATCTTCTCACACTGAGTACACTGTCTTATAAGCTGGTCACAAGCAAGCATGACACCCCTGAAACCAAATGTAGTCCCTTTACAGACATTAAAAATACTTGACAGATATCACCATTGCCAAAAATGTACAAATGTACAGTTCAAATGTACAATTTATTAATATAGATTGTTTTGAACATTTTGCGGTTGCTTGCCCCATTTTTAAGGTCTTATATGGGCTTGCACCAAATTTGCAATCACGAGTAACTATACTACCTCATCTCCAGCACAACCTTTACATACTCTTGTTGTTTTATATATCCCAGGTACTTCCATAATGTATTTATGTATGGTATAAATTGTATTGTATTGTAGTACATGTTGAACCATTGTATTGATGACATTAGTTTTCTACCTTGCAATGACCTGTCCAGGGACTATAGATGAAAATTTGCTCATTAGCTAACTCTAGCCCATTTACATTGATGTGGAAACTGAAAAGTTGATAAATGTGCACTGTCCCTGGTAGGTAAATAAATAAATCCAATAAAGTCCAGGATCGCCCAGAAACTCCAGTTAAATGCATGAACAGATACCACTCTGCCTCTTTACACTGTCATTTAAGATACATTCTTGCAGATCAGTGCTGCCTTTATGGCTGAACCACAACAACACACAGGTGCTTAGAAAGCAATTTGCTTTCGTCTTGTTGCTATTTTCCCCCAGTGAGCAGTTTACCATCAGCAAATTCAGGTATGACCTTCATCATTTATCATATAGCCTCCATGTTTTCAAATCATCAAAGCCATCAAGCCACCTACAAGCCCCCAAATATAATCTACCAGTATCAAAGAACTGTCCCACCCTCCTGTATAATAATACACCCTGTAAACCCAAAATGCTGGCAGTGGGGCACTAAGCAGGAAGTGAAAGGAGACCTAAAAACTCCAGCCACCCACAAACCCTCCCCTCCATCTCACCCCTCCTCACCCGGTTCTCCCAGGCTGCAGCAGGGGCTCTGTGTCCTGGCTCCTGTCCAGGTTCTGGTGCTGTGATGGGGAGGGTCACGGTTTGTGTCTGACCCCAGGCCTGCATGTTGGATGTTGTTATTATTAGTGCACCGTGCCCCCCGGGCCGGCGGTCCCCAAAGCAGAAGGAACTGCTGGGCTCTGGAGAGGCTCTAGACCTGGAGAACAGCTGTGCGGGTTAGAGGCTGCTGGGGCCCCTTGCACCCCCACACTCCCCCGAGAGCACCACTGCACCAGCCCGCCAGGAGGTACAACTGGCTTTTATACAGACTCACTGCACAACTTCATCATACACTTCTGCACACCAGGACTGAGCATGCTCCTGGATATCATGTGGAATGTACAGGAGGCCTCCAAAAAATGCAACAAATCATAAAAACAACACAGACACTGATTTTAGAAATGATGATGTGACAATACTGTGAGAAGATATAAATGTCTACTGTCAGAGATATGTTGTTTTACCATGATATCCATTTTCTTCTTACATTTTAAAAAAAATTCGACAATCAATGAGAAGGATATTTAATGATAATCAATGTGATGAAGTACGTTGCTGGATTAGCTAAAAACAGGCAATCCTGTCTGGTTGTTTTATGCATTAACAATTTCTCACTTGATTTTTACAGATAATTGAATATATCAATATAACATACTGTTATAGAGGGTTTTATCTACATCATCCCACAGAATTGATCGAACACCTCTGTGAGTACTATAAAAATATCAAAGGTTCAGATGTGTTTATTTCAGGGCTGTTAAACAGTAACAGGTGCTTCTGTTAATGTGTCAGATCCTTAAATTTAGAAATGTATTTGTGAATGTGTATGTGCATTTCTGTTTATTTTATTTATGTGTCATAACTCACATGTTGCAGACTATACTTTTGATTTAGACATTTTTTGCTTTGTCAATGAATTGCAGCCATGGGAGGGCAAAGGGTATTTAAAAGCCCACCTTACCTTTCTCTACCATCTTAATTCTGCCTATTCTCAGCAGTCCTGGAGGGGGCCTTCTAACTGTGTAAATAGCTCTGGAAATTGCGTGTGGCCTTTGACTGTCCCTGTAATTGCGAGCCTCTTTCAGTATTTTGCTTGGCAGTCTGAGAGGTTAACCCCTGAGGGCTGGAGGCCTGGAGCTCTCCGTCTGACTGGCAGAGGGCTCCTCAAAGCCCCACTTGTTCACCTCCCAGCCTGGGCAACTCTAAGCTGCCGCTGATCCTCTTCTAGACGAGAGGAAGAGTGGGAGGCTGCTGCATTCAGCTGCGGCTGAGGCTCTGCAGGGTGAAACCTGGAGAATCGCAGGCCCACACAGACGCACCATACTCAGCCTTCCTATAGCTGCACCTGGGCTTGTGTAGCTTTGTCCCCTCTGCAAGGAAGCAGCAGCACTCAGCCCAGGTTTTAATCAGATAATATGGACACTGCTGCAGTAAGTGGTTAATCAGTTTTCCAAAAAAACTTTTTTCCATAGTCCCACAAAACTGTGAATGTGAACTGATGTTCTGGTTAATGATGTGCAGATCACATGGATGCATTTAGTTTGGATATTTTGAATGAGTGTTTAATGCAATTGTGCACTTAAATGTCAATTTATACAATGTATCACTGTTCATTTGCAAAAACGCTCATTAAAAAGCTTCAAAATGTATCTGGCAGCGGTCAAAATGATAAAGATAGAGTCAGATGAGTATTCAAAAGTGGCCAACGAAAATGTCATGTTAAATTAATTTGAACCTACAGAGAAAATAAGTTAATTCAAGCACATTATTTCTCTATTTTGATGGTTTTCACATCCATGATACTGTTGATTTTGAACATTTCATCTCAGAAGAATTCAAGGGTCAAATGGGAGATTTTATGGAAAAGAAATGGGGTAGACGGTGCAGTCTAACCTGTCTGCTGTGATGGATGATGTTGCCGTATGAAATGGTCTGTAAAGATGCAGCCTCTTTTTGGAGTCACAGCAGAGACTGTAGAGAAAAGATAACATGTGCAGTTTCCTCCTTGGATTCCCACATTGTTCTCGCCAGCTCTGCTCCCCCTGGGCCTCGAGAACTACTCTGTGCACCCCAGACAAAAGTACACAGGCAGAAAAGAAATATCAAGACACAAAAGGCTCTTTATGTAATGCTGTCAAGTTGCATCGATTTTTTTCCCCTGTATGTTTGACAGACAACATAAAATCATTGCTTCATGTCATGTCAAGCTGGGCCTCGGAGATCACGTTGGCTCTGCCAGTATCACTCAATTCTTCGGTAGAACTGTTTCTTGGACCAAACACTGTAGAGAGATGTTGACTGAGTAATTCATTTGTGTGAACTCTGAGCATATTTGTTGCCTTTGACCAGTGACACGAAAACAAACTGTTCCACAGAAAGTCAGCCTCACATCTTGGTTAGTTTTGTGAATAAACTTTGTTGTTTTCTGGACCACAAGGCGTTGTGGTGTACAGTATCTGAGGCTATGGCCTGTTTTATTGGCAGGACAGTGGATTGATAGATTCAAGAGTGGGATAGGGGTGCTGGTTTGTCTCTGGGTCCTTGTGGAGTATCAACAGCTGTGTAATCAGACCTGGATCTGACCCTACCTGTCCGGACGTTCCTCCACACCCTCCATCATGTCCATGTGTCTCGCATCCGCTGATGAACCGCTGGTCGCGTGCAACCTCTGAGCTGGTTTGACCTGCAGTCTGATTTAGTGAGGATGTGCCACAACTATGAGCACTGTAGGAACTTTAAGGGAACACAGTATATTATTCTTTTCCCCTTAACATTCATCAGGGCTTTATTTAAACTCTCACTGTCGACATGTGGCCACTCAAATGGAAATACAGCAAGACCACAGTGTCTGACAATGTGATGAAAAGTAAGTGTATTTATAACAATTGGAGGTGCTTTTTTATTTCTATTCTATTCCACTTTCTGCTTCTACCGCATCACATGTCACTGCAAAATATTGTGCTTTTTACTTTTGACAGCTGCTTACTGCACTTTTCAGATACTGTTTTAAATACAAAACCAACTGTATGATCATCAAATAACAAAACATATATGTATATTTGCAGGTCAAACTATCCAACAGTGTATAAAGTACTTAGACCTGACTAATTACAATATTGGTTTAGTTTTGCACTTATAACTCATTAAAGCACACTTTATATGAGTATAGTATTATGCAGTTTATTCTCTATGTATTGTTTATTTTTTGTGTCTGTATACAGATTTAATCTAATTTAATCTGGATTTATGGGTAGTTTTCTCAATTTTTATATTTTTATTTCTGGTTGCTCTATCCTTTTTGTATATGATCTGTTTATTATTGTGCTGCTCTAACACTTAATTTCCTGCCAGGGATCAATAAAATATTATCTTATTTGACCTTAAAATGTTATCTGCACATTATTGCATCCTGGCTACAAAATATTGAAGTTGGCTGAAGAAAGCCAAGGAGACCCTGGAGAAATCATCTATCAATATAAACTTTAGGCTTGTAGTATTTATTTTCTTCTTTTTGATTTACAGTGCACTACAAATCTTTACTTTTAGTTAATATTATATATGAAATTTTGCACACAAGTTAAAATAATAAATAGATAATATTACTGTTCATGTTTGTGTCTTGTTTTGTATATGGGTCACCTGAAGATTTTTGATGTACAGTAGTGTTTTATAATCCCATGTGGATGGGCCAAAAGTTCAGCTAATAAAAAAAAGTAACTTTCTGTGTAACAAGTAATTGTTACACATTCTGTGTAACAATTACTTTCACTTTTGATGCTTTAAATGCTTTTTAAAAAATGATACTTTTATATTTTCCCTGCGACTTCTATTTACAACAAAGTATTTTTAAGTTGTGGTATTGCTACTTTTAATTAAAGTATCTAAGGACTTCCTCCACCACTGCTGTTCTGCTGAAGAACCACATTATCCGCTGACGCTGAATATGACACAACAGAAGAAGTAGCCTGTGTTAGACATGTGGGTGCTCTGTGGTCCCTGTTGAGAACACTAAGCTCTGTATTTGCACTCCTCTCACTGAGGATAACAGCCTCTCCAGCCCAGGTTAGGAGTGGGGCTCCCTGCAGCTGCTGTCTCTGAGGCTGATTAGCACGATGATGAGCGAATGAGGGCCAGGGGAGCCGCACACACACACTCTGAAAGGGTTAAGCAGCCGGTTAGGGAGGAGACCTGCTCTGTGTCCAGGATGTTGAGTGCTGCGGCGCAATGGTGTGCTGTTACACTGCATGAGGCCTCTGCTCCACTTGATTGGGCCTGTAAGATCACAGCCACCCCCCTCCCTCTCACTCCACCAACCCCCTCCTCCCTGAGGGTTTCTCTCTCCACATCCTCCCTGCTGATTATCACCACTGCCAGAGCTGACTCTTGCACTCCAGCTGCTGTCCACACTCTGGCTCTGGGGCTAATTTAACCAGGCTGCATGGAGGGAGAAAACTTTCTCACAAGGCCCAGAGAAGCTGAGCTGCAGCACAGTGAAGCTCCTCCCAGGCTTTAGCTGGTTGCCCTCTGAAGAACTCTTCATCCACTACCGCTGCTGCTGCTCACTGCATGCCTTTCTGTCAGTCTTTCCCTAGTGGTGCATTTAAACAATATCCAGAGAAACAAATGTTCAGAACAAGATCAC